>NC_086449.1:827352131-827457131 GCF_028390025.1 Pseudophryne corroboree | reverse complement strand
GCTCCGGGAGCCGCGATTGGCTCCCGGAGGGTGCCAACATTCAAACCCCTCCGCAGCCTCTGGTCCGGTGCAGGGAAAAGGGTAATCCCTGCACCGGACACCCGCCACGCACCCTGCGCTGATGTGCCCACAGGGCACATCCTTACAAGGGCATGAGGGGGGGGGTCCATTAACCCACTCAGTGAGGGCATGGGGGGGGGTCCATTAACCCACTCAGTGAGGGCATGAGGGGGGGGGGGGTCCATTAACCCACTCAGTGAGGGCATGAGGGGGGGGGGGGGGTGTCCATTAACCCACTCAGTGAGGGCATGAGGGGGGGGGTCCATTAACCCACTCAGTGACGGCATGACGGGGGGTCCATTAACCCACTCAGTGACGGCATGACGGGGGGTCCATTAACCCACTCAGTGACGGCATGACGGGGGGGGGGGGGTCCATTAACCCACTCAGTGACAGCATGAGGGGGGGGTCCATTAACCCACTCAGTGAGGGCATGAGGGGGGGGTCCATTAACCCACTCAGTGACAGCATGAGGGGGGGGGGTCCATTAACCCACTCAGTGACGGCATGAGGGGGGGGGGGTCCATTAACCCACTCAGTGACGGCATGAGGGGGGGAGGGTCCATTAACCCACTCAGTGAGGGCATGTGGGGGGGGGGGGGTCCATTAACCCACTCAGTGAGGGCATGAGGGGGGTGGGGGGGTCCATTAACCCACTCAGTGACGGCATGAGGGGGGGTCCATTAACCCACTCAGTGACGGCATGAGGGGGGGGGGGGTCCATTAACCCACTCAGTGACAGCATGAGGGGGGGGTCCATTAACCCACTCAGTGACAGCATGAGGGGGGGGTCCATTAACCCACTCAGTGACAGCATGAGGGGGGGGTCCATTAACCCACTCAGTGACAGCATGAGGGGGGGGTCCATTAACCCACTCAGTGACAGCATGAGGGGGGGGTCCATTAACCCACTCAGTGACAGCATGAGGGGGGGGGTCCATTAACCCACTCAGTGACAGCATGAGGGGGGGGGTCCATTAACCCACTCAGTGACAGCATGAGGGGGGGGTCCATTAACCCACTCAGTGACAGCATGAGGGGGGGGTCCATTAACCCACTCAGTGAGGGCATGAGGGGGGGGGGTCCATTATCCCGCTCAGTGACGGCATGACGGGGGGTCCATTATCCCACTCAGTGACGGCATGACGGGGGGGGTCCATTAACCCACTCAGTGACGGCATGAGGGGGGGGTCCATTAACCCACTCAGTGACGGCATGAGGGGGGGGTCCATTATCCCACTCAGTGACGGCATGAGGGGGGGGGGTCCATTAACCCACTCAGTGACGGCATGAGGGGGGGTCCATTAACCCACTCAGTGACGGCATGAGGGGGGTCCATTAACCCACTCAGTGACAGCATGAGGGGGGGGGGGGGGTCCATTAACCCACTCAGTGAGGGCATGAGGGGGTCCATTAACCCACTCAGTGACGGCGTGAGGGGGGTCCATTAACCCACTCAGTGACAGCGTGAGCGGGGTGGGTCCATTATCCCACTCAGTGACAGCGTGACGGGGGGTCCATTAACCCACTCAGTGAGGGCATGAGGGGGGGGGGGTCCATTAACCCACTCAGTGAGGGCATGAGGGGGGTGGGTCTATTAACCCACTCAGTGAGGGCATGAGGGGGGTCCATTAACCCACTTAGTGACAGCATGAGGGGGGAGGGGTCCATTAACCCACTCAGTGACGGCATGAGGGGGGAGGGGTCCATTAACCCACTTAGTGATGGCATGAGGGGGGAAGGGGGTCCATTAACCCACTCAGTGAGGGGGGAAGGGGGTCCATTAACCCACTCAGTGATGGCATGAGGGGGGAAGGGGGTCCATTAACCCACTCAGTGAGGGGGGAAGGGGGTCCATTAACCCACTCAGTGAGGGGGGGAAGGGGGTCCATTAACCCACTCAGTGAGGGGGGAAGGGGGTCCATTAACCCACTCAGTGAGGGGGGGAAGGGGGTCCATTAACCCACTCAGTGAGGGGGGAAGGGGGTCCATTAACCCACTCAGTGAGGGGGGAAGGGGGTCCATTAACCCACTCAGTGAGGGGGGAAGGGGGTCCATTAACCCACTCAGTGAGGGGGGAAGGGGGTCCATTAACCCACTCAGTGAGGGCATGAGGGGGGGTCATTAACACAAGCAGTGCAGGCATGATTGGGGGGGGGGGGGGTCATTAACCCATTCAGTTCAGGCATTGGGGGAGGCTTTAACACACTCACAGGACACACCGAGCAGCTCCCATCCATAACACCCGGCCACGATAAGATAACCCTGGGATAGGTCCGATTGCCACCCGCCAGTCATTACATTCATCTCACTCTCCAGCAGCCTGACCGCACCAAGGTGCTGATCCTGTCCTGTCCTGTCCTGGGATCCCGCTCACATACACCAGCGCCGGAGCCTCCATACCGCGGCCGCACTGTCCCGACCCTTCTGTCCTGTGCCACTGACTGCACTGCACTGCTATTCAAAGTTCCCGCGTACGCGCGCGCGACGCTTCTATCGACTCCGCCCCCAGCACCGCCCACTGCCTGACGTACACTAGGTCCTTCCGGCGAAGGCATCTTAGATGCTACCGAGACTGTGTGTGTGGAGGTGATGAGACACAGCTAGACTCACTGGAGGTTGGGGTGTCGTCCCCTCTCAGTGTCATCAGTGACCAGCACTCTGTATGCCCTGCTACAGCTGTCATTACTGCCCAGGCCTGGAGGAGATATACAGCAGCTGGTAAGGACTTTGCTGAACTCTGAGTGGACATTATTAGTATAACCCTGCTTGCTGTTCACTGGATTTCTGGGTCTCCCTGAATAAAGATCACCTTGTTTTCATGATAACCGGCTCCACAGTGTGATCCCTGAACCCCAGGATACCCAGGTCACCCGGTATCCTCACAGGGCTGTTTGTAGAAACTGATATTGAATGTGACCATATTGTGGTCGCTGTTTCCTATGGGTTCCCCTACTATAATACCTGATACCAAATCCCCAGTGTTTGTTAATACCAGGTCTAAGATTGCATTGTACCTAGTTGGTTCCTCAATTAGTTGGACTAAGTAGTTATCATTTAGTGTGTTTAAAAACATATTGCCCCTAGCAGTATCACATGAATCGTTTTTCCAGTTTATCTCTGGATAGTTAAAATCTCCCATCACTACTATGTCTCCTACTCCTGCTGCTCTTTCAATTTGCTTTAGTAACAATTCATCATCAGATGCGTTGATATCAGGCGGCCTATAGCATACACCCAATACTAACTTTTTTATTCCTTTTTCCCTGCATGCAATTTCTACCCATAATGTCTCGACGGTCGACAGTGTCTACAGTCCCCTCCTGAATATCTTCCCATATATTAGGTTTTAAAAACGGCTTTACGTACAGACACACCCCTCCACCCTTTTTATTTAGTCTGTCTCTCCTAAACAATGTATAGCCCTCTAGACTGACTGTCCAATCATGAGATTCATCCCACCAAGTTTCAGTAATGCCTATAATATCATACTAGAAACAAAGTGTGATAAAATACCGTGCGCCAGATCAGAGCAGCCTTCTGGTTTCAAAATGGAAAAATAAGTGTCACCAACACTCCATGAATCGATACAATCAAAAAGGGGGGTACCATTTGAATCCACTGGCGCTCATAAAAACAAACAAAACAAAACAATCATAGTGTGATATGTACGTAAAGGTGAAATGTAATCACAGAAGAACTTTTGGTGGGTCTTATACCTATATTATTTGTCTACTGTTTTAAAAGCAGACAAACACGCTTTCATAGGAGCTGGAATTCCACCAGTCTAGATTTTATCCTCTTGTGTTCCAACAAACATAACATTAAAATTAACATTACATAACCATCCTTATCCCCAACTTTTTAATGTTATGTTTGTTGGAAAATAAATGGTGTTGCACTATTGGAGGTCTTTTTCCTTCTCTTTTTTGGGCCAAATAACAAGGAGAGGAACACAAGAGGATAAAATCCAGACTGGTGGAATCCCAGCTCCTATGAAAGCGTGTTTGTCTGCTTTTAAAACAGTAGACAAATAATATAGGTATAAGACCCACCAAAAGTTCTTCTGTGATTACATTTCACCTTTACGTACATATCACACTATGATTGTTTTGTTTGTTTTTATGAGCGCCAGTGGATTCAAATGGTACCCCCCTTTTTGATTATAATATCATACTGTTCGCTTGCTGCAAGTATTTCTAGTTCACCCTTTTTACCAGTAATGCTTCTGGCGTTTACATACATAAAACTAAGATAAGAATTTTCCCTTGCGTTAGGGACATCTTTCACCTTATGTGGCAAGGATGACCTGTAATCGTCATTGGGTAGTGCTTTGGTAAAATCCCTTTTTGTACCCATGTTAGTAACCTTACCGCCTGCTCTTACCCTCCCCCCAACTTCTCCCCCATTTCCGTTTACTACCGCCATCCCCACTATTCTCACTGCATGACCCGTAGTTTCTAGCTAAACCCTCCCCCCAGGCTCCTAGTTTAAAATCTCCTCCAACCTTCTAACCATCCTTCTCCCCAGCACCGCTGCCCCCTCCTCAGTCAGGTGCAATCCGTCACGACAAAAGAGATGGCGCCTGACTGAGAAGTCCCCCAGTGTTCCAGGAACACAGACCCCTCTTTCCTACACCAGTCTCTAGGCCACACATAATCCCTAAACCACACGTAATCCCTAAACCACACATGATGTCTCTCTCATAGCGCGCATTGACAGAGCCAAGAGCCAGAAGCAGGTGCTCAGTAGTGAGCCGGGCGCCACTGATAACACAATCTCAGCGGGCACCTGGCATCTCCCTGCGGGGCCGGCACACATCGGGTTAGGTGAGCCGGAGGAGGCGGAACTGCGTTTCGTCTCCCAAGTGGAACTGACGGAATGCAGTTCCGCCCCGTTCCGTCTCACTTTAACCCCTGACCATACTACTACACAAGTGTCAGTTCTCCCATGTATGCATTGGGCCCGCGTATGACTCACCTCCCACAGTGTAACCTCCGTAGTGCTCCCAACATGGCTGCCTCATCTGGTACGCTTGCGGATTGGATGAAAATTACATGGACCTGGTTGTTTTGTTGGGACCCTACTCTAAAGTGCCATACACACTTAAAGATTATCTGTCCAATTTTTCTGGTTGGAACAAAAATCTGGTAATGTATGGGAGCAAATGGCAATTGACCATTTGCTCTCAAACACTGGACAACAGACAAAAATGGTCTTTCAAACAAATTTGTTAAGTTTGTTTTGTTAAAACAATTGATCTTAACAACCATGTCTGTCCATTTTCTGGATTTTGGGAGCAAATGGTTGATTGTCATTTGCTCCCAGACATTGCCAGATTTTCTTTCCAATCAGACAGATTGGACAGATAATCTTTAAGTGTGTAGGGCCCTTAAGTGTTAGGATGCTACAATCTCCCCATTTTGTGTCATCTCTTCTAGGGATAGACCATTTCACCCAGGGTAATCCTACGCAGCGCGCCCAAGATGGCTGCCACACCTGGTAACTTGTGGGGGTGGAATACACAACCTGTAGAAGTTATTACCCAAAATGCCCACACCAATCCTGCATTATGGTTACTGTGTGCTGGAGATTTTCTTTTTATGGCTGCACGGCCTGTCTACTATTACATCTTCTGTATTCTGTGCATTGTTTTTGATGTCCTGTTGGAGAAAGAGCCCTATATAAATAATGTGATGATGATGATGATTATTGTGCAGCCTGCTGTAATGTAAGCCCCCTGACTGTATACTGAGATGATCAGGATGAGTATATAAGTAATATACAGGTTATGTATGGAGCTGCAGGTAATCTGATCACATACACCCCTCTGTGTACAGGAACCCAGACGCCTCATCTCCACTCCTCATCAGTCTCTGTGACATCCTGAATGACTGGCATGTGTTGTGACTACACAGGGCAGGGTATAGAGAGAGCAGAGAGCTTTGCTGGTGTATGAATATCTATAGATAAGATCTAGAGAGTGGCAGTTGGAGTTCTGAGTGCAGGCACTGACTAGGCATTGCAATGCCATCAGCGGGGAGTATTTGTCTCCAATAATATTCATACATTGTTCTCTGCTTCCCAGACAGCATGGTGAACCTCACTCAGATTCCCAGGTACCCTCAGTCTGTTACATAGAACATCCCATGTATTAGTAATAATATCTACAGAAAACGAATCAGGTGTGGCCTGGTACACAGTTCCTCACATAGCGGCAGTGTCGGACTGAGCATGAAGGGCCCACCAGGGGAATTCTGTGGTAGGGGCCCATGCTTAAGGGTGTGGCCAGTCTTCAGTGGGGGTGTAACGAACCACCACAGAGGTTTGGCTAACCATTAGAGAGTGCAGGGTCTGGGCTCCTTGATAAATATAAAATGTACCAAACTAATAACAGCAATGCACTGTACAAAATATACCATGGTCATATACACCGTGCAGTATGATGTAACACACTGTATGTATAATTCAAGTCCACTAGAGTAGAGTCTGGAACCTGCTCGCTAGAGGAGAAGGTGGGCCCACAGGCAGTGGGGGCCAGTCCGACCCTGCATAGGCGGTACTTAGTATAAATACACACTGACGGGCACTTGCTGATTATTTACCCTCCGTACACTTTTTTCCATGTCTGTATGTGTTCTGTCTACCTTGTACGTCCCTGTCTTATATGCGCCATTTTCCCTTGGATACAGCGCTGCTGCAGTAATAATATTAGAAATAATTAGGAGAAAATCATATTTATTAGAATGATTGATTGTGCAAATGACATATTAATACAGTAAAGCAAAAAGGCATGCTTGGAGTTGTAGTTCAACCCATCTTTTATTATTTCAGAAACTACAATTCCCAGTATGAGAAGCTATACTGAGATATAGGGCCTAATTCAGGTTTAGAAAAAGATGCGGGCGCATGCACAACGCCCGTCCTGCGCATGTGCCCGCATTTTCTGCGGGGGGGCTGCAGAAAACGTGATCGCCTCTGCCTGTCAATCAGGCAGCGGCAGTCACGGGGTGGGAAGGGCGGACAACGCTCTGTTTCCAGGGAGGAGACGGAGCATTGCAGGGGCGGAGCAGGACGAATGGTGGGTGGTGCGTCGCGAACCGGGGCATTGCGGTGGCATGATCGCGGAAGCTGTGTGATGTCACACGCAGCCGTCGTGATCAGTAAGATGGCGGCGGTTCCCCTGCGGGTGCAGCTAAGCTGGGCCGGTAGGAGGCTTCCTTAGGTTCTGCTAACAAGCAGAAATTGCAATGCGTTTGCAACTTCTGCTTGTTCAACGGGGGGGGGGGGGGGGGGGCTCCCGGCATGCGATCAAAAGGATAGAAAGTCCTCCTAATTAGCAGAATTTGCTATACTTACTGAATTAGGCCCATTATCCCAATATCACAGCCAATAGGAGGAGATATACAGAAACATCTGTTGGGGTAATAAGGCTCACACCTATTACCAACATCTTAGTAGCCATTCTGTCTTGGAGATTCAAAGTGCTGGACACAGCCGGCTGGAGAGCAAGAAATCACACTACACAGTTGTCAGTATAACACTGCTCTGTCCTTCCTGTGACTGAGAGATCGTCTAATTACACCAAAAGAGAAGTGGGCTTATCACATGCCCTCCAATCACAGTGAAGTATAAAATTAGGTAATGATACAAAGTACAAGTTTCAGTGACATATAAGGGAGTATACAAAAAGACACATTTCCAAACTATTCCGGGAGTCTGTCTTGTCAACGCATTAGGCGATTGCTGAGCATATACTATTTCTGTCTTTCTCTGTCTTCTGGTTTCGCATTCTTTCTTGTAAAGTATTTAAGGAAAACACCTGTTGTCTTCTAACACACAAGCAACGATGACCTTATAATATATGTAAAGGGTCATATATACAGTATTTAGAATATATTGAAACATTAATACAGCAAAAGCATTTTAATCAATATTACTCTTACACATCGCAATATATATCACAGCCAATAGGAGCATATTACTGGAGTAATAGGGTACACACCGGCTGATAGGCAGATATTGCAGCCAATCACAGCTGTCAGTGGGTCAGAGGCGGAGAAATCTCACAGAAATGTATAATTATATATTTATAATGACAGTTTCTAAAGGCCCCCACACATCAGGCGGCCCATTTCCCCGATTCACCTTCTGGATGCACGGCAGCAATGATTGGTGATTCATCAGGGAATCTGAGAAATGAAACGTTAAAAATGCCCCATTGTCAGATGGGATCGGGGAATTGGGGTTTTTAAGCATGTTTAATATTCCTGATATATACTACTGTGGGGACCATATCTATGTGATGTACGGGGGCCATAACACACCAACATGGGAGCAAGTACAGGCATACTGGTCACCTGGTTACACAGGGGGAGGGGCTCAGCTGTACTGTAGCTCTACCCAGGGGCATATTAATAGAGGAGGAGGCCTGCGTGCAGACTCCTCCTTCCGGGCCCCAGCAGCGCCGCAGCGCAAAGGAGTCTGAGCACGAGGGGGCACAGGCTCTATTGCACATGTGCACATCCGTGGGAAATGGCGCAGTGACCATTTTCACAGAGACTTTGTTACAGCGCACGTACAAAACTCAAGGAAAATGGTAGCCGTGCCATTATACCAGAGACTTGTGGAGAGGAGCTAATGTCGATGGGGGAATCCAGAGAGGTGAGTATTGTAAAAATGGGTCCAGGGTGTGTGGAGTGGGCCCCCACTACCCACTACTTAATTCTATTGTCTAACTGTTCTACTAATTATATTCCCCTCCCTGTGATGTCACCAGTCCCTGGGCAGATTTCTTATGGGAATTTCTCCCAGCTCCTGACTCACCCAGATACAGTTATACAATCATTTATGCACCATACATATAATGCAGCATGGAGGGGCTCAGTGAGGGTGGCAGTGTAGGTGTGTAAGTGTCTGATGGTGTCACACATAACATGAAAGGACAGCTGTCCTGCCTCATAATCCAGATATACCCTCACTCTGTCACAGGGGATATCGTCAGCTACCCGGATCTCTGTATTGTCATGTATCACTGAGTAATGATTATGCCACTTCTTACACAGACACCAGGACTTGTTATTATTCCCAATGAGTGACTGATCTCCTCCCCTGTCTATACTGGGGTAACACATCCCCACCCTCCAGTTCCCTGACTTTCTGACATCCACCTCCCAGTAATGTCGCCCTGAGGAGAATCTCCTGGTGCTTATTACCTGATCATTCTGAAATCTCTCTGGTGTTTCTGGGCGATTCATGGTTTTATGTGACCTGGATGCAGTTTTCCTGTCACCTGATATCTGTATATAATCACCAGCTGTGGTTACATCCAGCACTATGTCTGTAGGTCCCTGCATAAAGAAATATACATTTATACCTCTTATTATATCAGACATTCCTGTGTGTAATGTCTCTGAGATGAGACCCACATCCAGATCTCCTGCATCATAGACCTGTGAATACTGTCTCTTTCTGTCCTTAGTATAACACAAGTCCCCTGTGTCTGGTTCCTGTAAGACAGTCACTGGATCAGACATGTTACACAGCTCCTCAATGTGACGCATCTTCCCGGACAGCTCATCCTTCTTTATTTCCAGCTGCTGGATCAGATCAGAGACCGGGAGTGAAACGCGCTGTTCCCGCCTGGAGATCTCACTCAGGACTCTCTTCTCCAGGTCCTCCAGCTGTCTCCTGATGTCTCTAAACAGGGCAGTGACTCTCTCAGTTACACCTGCTGCTTTTCCCTGACCTTCTCTCCTGCGCACCTGCAGACTCTGGACTCTCTTCTCATTATCCTCTCTCATTGTGGTCAGTTTCTGCAGAACATTCCTCAGCTTCTCCTTCTTCTTCTCAGAAGCCTCATCCAGCATCTCCACCTGGTGTCCGTGATGTTCTCTATCCAGCCTGCAGGACTCACAGATACAGGCCGCATCCTCAGTGCAGTAATACTCCAGGATCTTCTTATGGACGGAGCATTTCCTGTTCCCCAGGGCAGTGGTGGGATCACATAAGACGTGTTCTGCTGACTTGCTGTGTTCCCTCAGGTGATTATCACACAGAGAAGCCTCACAATGCAGACAGGATTTAGCAGCAGGTACAGGAGAGTCCACACAGTAAGTGCAGAAGATCCCAGTCTTCTCCTGATCTGGCTGAGTAGACAGGAAACTCCCCACTATCTTACACAGTGTTATGTTCCGTATCAGTGCAGGACGCTCCTGACACTCTGCTCTGCAGTCAGGACAGGTATAAACTCCAGACCCCTCCTGTGTATCCAGCACACGCTCAATACAGACCCGGCAGAAGTTGTGGCCACATCCCAGGATTACAGGATCTGTATAAATCCTCCGGCAGATGGAACAATTCAGTGCCTGTCTCAGATCAGCAGACGCCATCGCTGCAGCAGAAGAAGGAAATGAAAGTTAAAGTCTCTGACACACGGAAACCAGTGAGGTCACATTCTGAACACAGGGGGAGGGGGAGCTGTGACTGATTCTATGCTCAGGGCTCAGTTACACTAAGGGACACACCTAATACTAATCCATAAAGGAACAATATACAGGAAAATGTACACGTTCTGGAAGGGTTCACTACGGCTGGCCGGCGGTCGGGCTCCCGGCGACCAGCATACCGGCCCCGGGAGCCCGACCACCGGCTTACCGACAGTGTGGCGAGCGCAAATGAGCCCCACACTATTTTATTCTCCCTCCAGGGGGGTCGTGGACCCCCACGAGGGAGAATAAGTGTCGGTATGCCGGCTGTCGGGATCCCGGCGCCGGTATACTGTGCGCCAGGATCCCGACAGCCGACATACTGAAGACCACCCTTCTGGAATATGTAAAGATTATTTCTCTTACGTCCTAGAGGATACCGGGGTCCACATTAGTACCATGGGGTATAGACGGGTCCACTAGGTGCCTTGGGCACTTTAAGAAATCAATAGTGTGCACTGGCTCCTCCCTCTATGCCCCTCCTACCAGAATCAGTTTAGAAAATGTGCCCGGAGGAGTCGGTCACGCTTAGAGAAGCTCCTGAAGAGTTTTCTGCATTTATTTTCTGTTTGTTGTTTTCAGGCAGGTCTGATTGGCACCAGACTGCCTGCTTTGTGGGACTTAGGGGGGAGAACGGCCCAACATCCTAAAGAGTTAATGGTCCCGTTTCTCCGCTGACAGGACACAGAGCTCCTGAGGGAGTTATTCGCAAGCCCCACCACGGCGAGCGTACCCTCCCACGGCATGCCGCCACCCCTAACAGAGCCAGAAGATAGAAGAGTGGTGAGTACATGTAATACCCTGCATTAGTAGAATAATATAATATATGTTAAAAAGCTATAGTAATAATTACAGTAAAGTTCATGTGTTTCTTTTTATTAAAATGCCACTCAGTGGTAAAAGTGGTTCAAATACATAATATTCTCACAGAGGACAAATACTCGTGTAAAATGTATATTACTCTAATACAGAAAGTGTTCACCACCCTCACAGAGGGAATATGACTTCTAGATAGGGACCCTCATAGAGGGTAAATGGGACAGTCGGAACTGTTGATGGCCCAGTAGTGATATGGGCTCGTGAAGTTAAGATTGGTCCACTTCCAGCACTGGAGTGGAGCTCCGAGGATAATTGAAGTGGAGATGGCCAGCGCGTGCAGGGAGCGTGTGGCGGGACTGATCCGGGGAACCAAGGAGAGGTTTGTAAAGGAGGAACAGAGAGGACCGTTGGCAGTCTCTGAGGGGAGCTGAGTAGATGGGCGGAGCTGCGCTGCAGGAGTAGCGAGAACCGCCGGGAGAACTGATAACGGCAGCGGGTGAAAGAGAGACGGAGAGCGGTAATACTTACCTCGATTCCTTTTCCGATGTCTTCCTGCGGTGGTGAGGAGAGCTGAGGGTCCGGTGTCTGTCGTGCAGTGCGGTTGTGAGGGACGTCCGGAAAGGTGACAGCGGGGACGGAGGAGTGAAGCGGAGCTTCCCCTGGCGACGCCCTGCAGGAGGTGACCAAACCCCAATTAACCAATCCAGGTTAAAGCTGTGCAGTAACCGTGAGTGATACCACAGTGGGAAGTGCCATATACTCCCATATAAGGTCAGGGGTGGCCCGTAGTAGACAGTAGCAAAGGGCCTCTAACGGAAGGGTGATTACTACCGTCATACGCTGAAGGCTATGCAGATAGAAAGAAACCTTATGCTGAAGGGGATTTAACGAACTATAGTACCGCAGGATATTATAAACACTCAGCATAAGAGGTCAATTAAGAAGTACTCCCAGTCAAATATTTATCAGATCTGACTAGATCACACTGCATTTAAACCTATAAGATCATTCAGCGGAATACAGTTACTCAGTTCTACACAGAGATATACTTACCGCAGACACAGTGTAGATCCAGAGAGCGATGAACAGTGACATCATTCATCCTGTCAGAGTATCAGCTGGAGTTAGTGTCAGAAAGTTTCTCTCCCAGTAGACAGCTAGAGTAAACAAGAATACTAATTTCAGCTTTTCTTTTTGACACAAATAAATAAATTATTACTACAGTACCCGCTGGTGCAGCCCACTACGGCTAACTCAAAACTGCTACAGAGGTATTAATTTCAGTTACCCTACAGTTCTCAAGGACGTATATTTATATCTTGAGTTACAGCCAGCTTCCTTAACTTTAGAGGATACAAGACTTAACTACACTGTATCTGCCTAGGATTACAAGTACATATTTATTTCCTGTCAGCCTTGCAAGAAATACTTATAATACTTCCATACATTTCGTCTGGAGGATATTGTCTTCTTAGAGACTTCATGTGCACCAACTGAATGGCCATAGTTCACTGCGCAGTGTAGGTGTTATAAGTGAAATCCAGTATTTGAGATAGTCGTTATTAAGAAATTGAGCTAAATATAATAGCTTTATAAACATTGCATTGAAAGTTAACATTGATAATATTGTGGCATATATCTTAACCCTTCTTATCCCTGAAGCAAGAAGAATCTACTGAGATCATCAATTGCAATATAATAAAACCTTGTGTTGTTTTGCCTAAATGTACTGGTGACTATTGTTCTGATAAAACGCTAATTATATTGTTATTAACAGTGACGTTACTGTCGGTAATCATTTATTTGTGAACTTAAATATTGCAAAAATAAAGTACGTTTAAGTTATAACCACAAATTGCAGTGCATATTTTGATCTCCTCTCTTGGTAAAAATAAAATGGGGATCATACAAAAAGGTATCCCTACCATAGAGTACTAGTGTGTTGACAATACAAACAAGAACTTGAGGTGTACATACAGTGCCGGCGTCCCGGTTAGTGGGTCGCCGGTGGGAATGGAGGCATAAGGGTAGGAGCGCAGCTCTCAGTGCCGGCTGCACCCCAGGGGGCTCAGAGGACATACACAGCAGTGTGTCCCCCGCTCTGAGGGACGTGCTGAGCCACCAATGCATACCCACACTGGCTAACAGTTCTAACAAGGGTTTTATCCCTCTGTTAGGCATAAAAATTACCTCAGGCCAGTATAAAAAAGCGGGAAGCCGAGTACCATTAAGGTGGCGGAGCTTCACTATGAGCGGATCCAGCAGCTCCCCAGCGCCATTTTCCCTCTACATCTTACACTGACAGGAATCACAGGGAAGCGCAGTTCCTTCACAAAGACTCCACGTCTCCTCAGCCATACCAGGGGGTCTTAGAAGGGGGGGTGTTAGTATATTAAGCCCATAATGAGATAGAGACACAGATTTTAAGACAGTCTATGGATGACCTGATGAATAGAGATTCAGTTCCCATACCAGCATCTCAGACCCCCCGCCATTTGCCCACAAAAGCGTACTCTGGCCCAGCTCATGCAGGATGATACTGATGACGATACATCAGATCCAGAGGAGGGTGAAGTGGATGCGAGTGGGGGGGAGGGGGGGGATACGGTCCTGTCACAAGGAACACAGGCCCTGATAGAGGCTATTAGAGATGTCCTGCACATTCCTGACACGACGGCGGAGGTAGAGGAGGAATCTTATTTTAATGTAAAAAATAAGTCCTCAGCTACTTTTCCTGCATCAAAGGAACTGAATGCCCTGTTTGAAGAAACTTGGGCTAACCCTGACAAAAAAAATCAGATCCCTAAAAGGTTAATTACATCCTTTCCTTTTCCTCTGGAAGATAGAAATGGGAAAACCCGCCGATGGTGGACGCATCGGTATCTAGGTTGTCACGTAAGATAGTCTTACCTGTTCCTGGGGCAGCATCCTTAAAGGACACGGCTGACCGCAAGATTGAGACCACTCTCAAATCTTTATACACTGCTGCTGGGGTGGCCCAGAGACCCACTATTACTTGTGCATGGATCACTAAGGCCATTGCTAAGTGGTCAGGTAACCTAATTGCCGAATTGGATACCTTACCCAGGGGGGAGATAGTTTTACTCCTGCAGCATATTCAAGACTCTGCTAACATTATGGTGGAGGCCATAAAGGAAATTGGTTTGCTCAACGCACGCACCACTGCCATGGCAGCGTCAGCACGCAGGGGATTGTGGCTACACCAGTGGACTGCAAGGAGTGGAAAATCTACCTTTCACTGGTGAGGCTCTTTTTGGAGACGAACTGGATAAATTGATACCCAAGGCTATGGCGGGTAAGTCTACGTACCTTCCTTCCGCAGCCCCCCCAGCTAGGAAAACCTACTCTGCTCCAACTCTGCAGTCCTTTCGGACAGCGAAATTCAAAGGCAAAAGGAGGTAAACCCAGAAATCCAGCAGCTGCAGGTTCTCAGGAACAGAGCTCCGGGTCTGCTTCCTCAAAGCCTTCAGCATGACGGTGATCCGCACTCCCTGGAAGACAGGCAGGTGGGAGCTCGGCTACGTTATTTCGCTCACGTTTGGGCAACATCTTGCCAGGATCACTTGGTCATAGATCATATCACCCAGGGATACAGACTGGAGGTTCAGGAACTCCCACCTCACAGATTCTTCAAATCAGGCTTACCAGCTTCCCCGGAAGCAAGTATGACTTTACAGGCAGCAATTCAAAAACTGGTACAGACTCAGGTCATTGTCCCAGTTCCACTTCAACTACAAAACAAGGGTTATTACTCCAACCTGTTTGTGGTACCGAAACCGGAAGGTTCGGTAAGGCCCATTCTAAACCTCAAATCACTGAACCCGTATTTAAGAGTGTTCAAGTTCAAGATGGAGTCTCTGAGAGCGGTGATCTCAAGTCTGGAGGAGGGGGAATTCCTGGTGTCTCTGGACATCAAGGATGCGTACCTTCATATTCCGATTTGGCCGCCTCATCAGACTCATCTAAGGTTTGCACTACAGGACTGTCACTACCAGTTCCAGGCCCTGCCATTTGGTCTCTCCACAACACCGTGGGTATTCACCAAGGTGATGGTAGAGATAATTTTTCTCCTCCGCAAGCAGGGTGTGAACATAATACCGTACCTGGACGACCTGCTGATAAAAGCACCATCCAGGGAGAGGTTGTTGGACAGCATTGCCCTCTCAACCCGACTACTTCAGGATCACGGGTGGATTCTGAACCTACCAAAATCACACCTGAAACCAACACGGAGGCTTCCGTTCCTGGGGATGATACTGGATACGGAGGTACAGAAGGTATTTCTTCCATTGGAAAAGGCGTTGGTAATCCAGTCGTTGGTGTGGGATGTTCTAAAACCAACCCGGATATCGGTGCATCTATGCATTCGCCGAACGTAGGGCGTGTTTGTGACGTCAAACCAGGAACTAAACGGACTGAGCTGATCGCAGTGTAGGAGTAAGTCTCGAGCTAATCAGAAACTGCTAAACATTTTCTATTCGCTATTCTGCTAATCTTTCTGCTAATCTTTCGTTCGCAATTCTGCTATGCTAAGATAAACTCCCAGAGGGCGGTGGCCTAGCGTGTGCAATGCTGCTAAAAGCAGCTAGCGAGCAAACAACTCGGAATGACCCCCTAAATGCTATATTTGAAAAATCCGAGGAAAACCTGGAGAAAAAATTCCAGATCCCTAAAAGGGTTCTGGTTGCTTTTCCCTTTCCTGAGGAAGATAGAAAAAATGGGAGAACCCGCCTATAGTTGACGCGTCTGTCTCCCGGCTGTCAAAGCAGGTGGTCTTACCGGTCCCGGGATCCACCACGTTGAAAGACCTGGCGGATCGCAAGGTTGATGCTACGCTAAAATCAATTTTCACAGCTACGGGGGCGATCCTACGGCCCACTATCGCCTGTGCATGGCTTTCTAAGGGGATAGCAAAGTGGTCACTCACTCTGCAGGAGGACTTGCCTACGATGGATAAAAGTGACGTTGATTTGTTTTTATGTAACATACAGGATTCTGCAGGGTTCCTGGTAGAATCTATGAAGGATCTGTGTTCCATGGCTGCAGGGATCTCCGCCATGTCTGTCTCGGCTCGCAGGGATCTGCTGCGCCAATGGTCTGGGGACGCGGAATCCAGGAAAAGTGTGGAGAACCTACCCTATACAGGTCAGGCTCTTTTTGGGGAGGCGCAGGATGCGTGGATTGCCACAGCTACCGCGGGTAAGTCTCCTTTTCTTCCCTCAGCTGCACCGGCTACGAAGAAACCTTTTACTCCCAACACGTCACAGTCCTTTCGGCCCACTAGGACTAGAAAGAAAAAAAACATAGATTGTAAGCTTGCGAGCAGGGCCTTCCTACCTCTATGTCTGTCTGTTTTCACCCAGTTTTGCTCTATTACTGTTCTAATTGTAAAGCGCAACGGAATATACTGCGCTATATAAGGAACTGTTAATAAATAAATAAACCCGCTCACACTTTCTTCAGAGGTGGTCGAGCTAAATCCAATAAACCTGCACCCGCAGGTTCCCAGGACCAGAAGCCTGCTTCTGGTGCCTCAAAGTCTACAGCATGACGGTGGACCGCCCAGCCTGGAGGTCGGTCAGGTGGGAGCGAGACGCATTTCAGCCACGTCTGGGTGTCATCCGGCCTGGATCCCTGGGTGCAGGATATTGTGTCCCGGGGGTACAGGCTGGAGTTTCAAACTCCTCCACCTCACCGATTCTTCATGTCAGGCTTGCCGGCACACAGGGAAATTCTTCTGGACGCCATAAAAAAATTGGTGCTGTCAGAAGTCATTGTTCCAGTTCCGCCTCATCAGCTGAACAAAGGTTACTATTCGAATCTTTTTGTGGTATCGAAGCCGGATGGTTCAGTCAGGCCAATCTTGAACCTGAAGTCGTTGAACCCTTATCTAAAGCAGTTCAAGTTCAAAATGGAGTCTCTGAAAGCGGTGATCTCAGGTCTGGCAGAGGGGGAGTTCCTGGTGTCCCTGGACATAAAGGATGCGTACCTCCACATTCCCATTTGGTCGCCGTATCAGGCTTATCTCAGGTTTGCACTGTTAGACGATCACTATCAGTTTCTCTACAGCACCGAGGGTCTTCACCAAGGTGATGGCAGGGGGTGAACATAATTCCATATCTGGACAATCTGCTGATCAAGGGGTCGTCCAGGGAGAAGTTATTTCGGTCCATTGCTCTCACGACGCATCTGCTCAGGGAGCACGGTTGGATCCTGAACCTTCCCAAGTCTCATCTGAAGCCAACAAGGAGGCTGTCTTTCCTGGGGATGATCCTCGACACGGAGGTGCAGAGGGTGTTTCTCCCGGTGGAGAAAGCGTTGGTGATACAGTCAATGGTCCGGGATGTCTTGAAGCCTACCCGGGTATTGGTTCATCAGTGCATCCGCCTTCTGGGGAAGATGGTTGCCTCCTACGAGGCTCTGCAGTATGGGAGGTTTCACTCTCTGTCCTTTCAACTGGATCTCCTGGACCAGTGGTCGGGATCTCACCTACACATGCACCAGAGGATACGTCTGTCACTGAAAGCAAGGATTTCACTCCTGTGGTAGCTGCAACTGACTCACCTTCTGGAGGGCCGAAGGTTCGGGGTTCAGGACTGGATCCTTCTGACCACGGATGCAAGTCTCAGAGGTTGGGGAGCAGTCACTAAAGGGGAAACCTTCCAAGGAAGGTAGTCAAGTCAGGAATCCCTTCTTCCAATAAACATCCTGGAGTTAAGAGCTGTGTACAATGGCCTTCTTTAAGCAGCACACCTTCTACAGGATCGGGCTGTTCAGGTGCAGTCGGACAACGTCACCACAGTGGCCTACATAAACCGACAAGGCGGAACGAAGAGCAGGGCTGCAATGTCAGAGGTGACAGGAATCCTCCTCTGGGCAGAAAGACACGTGGTGGCGATGTCGGCAATCTTCATTCCGGGAGTGGACAACTGGGAAGCAGACCTCCTCAGCAGACACGATCTCCATCCAGGAGAATGGGCCTCCACCCAGAGGTGTTTGAGGAGGTAACCGGTTGGTGGGGGGTGCCTCACATAGACATGATGGCCTCCCGCTTCAACAAGAAGCTGCGGAGGTACTGTTCCAGGTCGAGAGACCCACAAGCAGTGGCGGTGGATGCACTGATAACACCAAGGGTGTTCCTGTCAGTGTATGTGTTCCCTCCACTTCCTCTTATTCCAAGAGTTCTACAGCTTGTAAGAAGAACAAAGGTTCTGGCAATCCTCATTGCTCCGGACTGGCCAAGGAGGGCCTGGTACGCGGATCTGCTGGATCTACTACTGGAAGACCCAAGGCCTCTGCCTCTTCGGGAGGATCTTCTAATACAGGGTCCGTTCGCTTATCAGGACTTACCACGGCTATGTTTGACGGCATGGCGGTTGAGCGCCAGATCTTAGCTCGGAAGGGTATTCCGAGCGCTGTTATTCCTACCCTCATTCAGGCTAGGAAGGGGGTAACGTCTAAACATTACCATCGCATTTGGAAATAATATGTGTCTTGGTGTGAGTCCAAGAAGTTTCCTGTGGTGGAGTTTCAACTGGGACGTTTTCTCCTATTCCTGCAGGCAGGTGTGGATATGGGCCTGAGATTGGGATCCCCCAAGGTCCAGATTTCGGCTTTATCCATTTTCTTCCAGAAACAACTGGCTGCCCTCCCTGAGGTTTAGACCTTTTTGAAAGGGGTTCTGCATATCCAGCCTCCCTTTGTGGTGCAGACGGCACCCTGGGATTTGGATGTGGTGTTGCTTTTCCTGCAATCGGATTGTTTTGAGTCTCTACAGGTGGTTGAGATCAAGTTTCTCATGTGGAAGGCTGTCACTTTGTTGGCCTTAGCTTCTGCGAGACATGTGTCGGAATTGGGGGCCTTGTCCTGTAAAAGTCCCTATTTGGTCTTCCATGGAGATAGGGCGGAACTCAGGACATGTCAACAGTTCCTTCCTAAGGTTGTGTCGGCTTTTCATATCAACCAACCTATTGTGGTGCCAGTGGCTACTGACTCCTCAATTGCTTCAAAGGCCCTGGATGTTGTGAAGGCTTTGATGATCTATGTGAAGAGGACTGCTCGTCACAGAAAATCGGACTCTGTTTGTCCGGTATGATCCCAAGAAAATTGGGTGTCCTGCTTCTAAGCAGATGATTTCTCGCTGGATCAGGTTCACCATCCAGCATGCATATTCTACGGCAGGATTGCCGTGTCCTAAGTCTGTTAAGGCCCACTCTACTCGTAAAGTGGGTTCTTCCTGGACGGATGCCTGGGGTGTCTCGGCTTTGCAGCTTTGCCGAGCGGCTACTTGGTCTGGATCGAACACGTTTGCTAAGTTTTACAAGTTCGATACTTTGGCCTCTGATGACCTCAACTTTGTTCAAGCAGTTCTGCAGGAGCCTATGCGCTCTCCCACCCGTTTGGGTGCTTTGGTACATCCCCATGGTACTAATATGGACTCCAGCATCCGCTAGGACGGTGGTTCTCAAACTCGGTCCTCAGGACCCCCCACAGTGCATGTTTTGCAGGTAACCAAGCAAGTGCACAGGTGTATTCATTATTCACTGACACATTTTAAAAGGTCCACAGGTGGAGCAAATTATTTAACTTGTGATTCTGTGAGGAGACCTGCAAAACATGCACTGTGTGAGGTCCTGAGGACTGAGTTTGAGAACCTGTGCTCTAGGACGTAAGAGAAAAAAGGATTTTAAATAGGCCCTTTTCTCCTAGTCCATAGAGGATGCTGGGCGCCCGCCCAGCGCTTCTTTATCCTGCAGTGGTTATTTAGTTCAGGACTGCCTGGTTTCTAGGTAATTTCTGTGTTTTTTACTGTTTCAGCTGTTGCTGAGTTTTCCGGCATGTTGGCCGGATTTGTATGTTGTGTGAGCTGGTATGAATCTCGCCACTATCTGTGTAATTCCTTCTCTCAAAGTATGTCGTCGCCTCGGGCAGAGTTTCTAGACTGAGTCTGGTAGGAGGGGCATAGAGGGAGGAGCCAGCCCACACTATTAAACTCTTAACATGACAGTGGCTCCTGGTGGACCCGTCTATACCCCATGGTACTAATATGGACCCCAGCATCCTCAACAGACTACGAGAAAAGGATTTACCGGTAGGTATATAAAATCCTATTTTTAATTATACTATGTTTTTTTTGACTACCAGTTGTTGGGGTTATGCTGGAAACTACATAGAGTAACCACCAGATTGAGAGATATGCTGGACACTAAATCAGTGTAACCACCAGATTGGGAGATATGCTGGACACTACATAGAGTAACCACCAGATTGGGAGATATGCTGGACACTACATCAGTGTAACCACCAGATTGGGAGATATGCTGGACACTACATCAGTGTAACCACCAGATTGGGAGATGTGCTGGACACTACATCAGTGTAACCACCGGATTGGGAGATGTGCTGGACACTACATAAGTGTAACCACCAGATTGGGAGATGTGCTGGACACTACATCAGTGTAACCACCAGATTGGGAGATGTGCTGGACACTACATCAGTGTAACCACCAGATTGGGAGATGTGCTGGACACTACATCAGTGTAACCACCAGATTGGGAGATATGCTGGACACTACATCAGTGTAACCACCAGATTGGGAGATATGCTGGACACTACATCAGTGGACTCGCCAAACTGGGAGATATGCCGGACACTGTGATGAAACGAGAGGTCCCTTATTGCACACATGCTGTACTCCGCTTCGCTCAAGGATAAGTGACTACTTTTTATCCATGGTCCCCATAACAGATATTAATATAAATTAGAGGTAGTTATACAGTGTATTGTATCTCTTCTATTTGGAATAAGGAGTTTATTAGGTTATACTATGATAAATGTCTGTGTAATTGTTATTAGCAATAAGGCTAGGCCAGAGCGATATTTCATATATATTTACCCAGATCTGTGACTCATTTCCTAATGCTGGGCGGAGTCACAACACTGGGTGGAGTCAGAGTCATAGAGTCACAAATCTGTGTGGCTGGATGCAGGGCATGATCCCTTAACTTTCCGGTGAGGGGTGAGCACTTTAAATATAGTTGATGAGAAGCAGACGCACCTAAGGCGCAGAGGTCGCGCTCCCTGCCTGACCACACGCTGCTGCGTCTATTTCCTCCCTGCCCTGCGCACCGGCCACTCCCCCCACCCGTGACATCCCTCATACACCCCTCCCCCACCAGCGGCACCATCGCACCCGACCCTACCCTACCTGCGGCACCTCCGCCCGTCAACCACCAGTGGCACCCCCGCAAACGCCCTTCCCTCACTGGCGGCACACCCGCCCCCCCACAGCGGCACCCCCACACCTCACCCACCCGCGACAACCCCGCCCCTCTCCCACCACTTGGCATCCCCACACCCACCCCTCCCCCACCCGCAACGCCCACGGACCCCCTCCCCCATCCGTGGTACCCCCCGCACCCGCCCCTCCCCTTGGCACATCCGGAACCCATACCCCACCTGCGGCACCCCCGCACCCGCCACTCCAACAACCACAGCACCTCCAGCCCACTCCCCACCGGCAGCATCTACAGACACCCCCATCCGCACCCCTCCCACACCTGTCCCTCCACCACCCGCAGCACCTCTGGCCCCCCTCCCCCATCCGCAGCACCCCCTCTGCAACCACCCCTCCGCAACCCACCTTTCCCCCACCCACAGCACCACCGGACCCCCTCCCCCATCCATGGCTTCCTCTGCAACCACCCCTCCCCCACCCACAGCATCTACATACCCCACCCGCAGCAGGGTCATTATGAGGCCTCTCCTCACTTCTGCAATGAGAACACCCGGACCAGGCCTACCACCCCTCCAGCTGAGAACAGCAGGACCAGGCCTACCACCCCATGCGGCTGAGAACATCAGGAACAGGCCTACCACCCCTCCAGCTGAGAACATCAGGACCAGGTCTACCACCCCTCCGGCTGAGAACATCAGGACCATGCCTACCACCCCTCCGGCTGAGAACACCCGGACCAGGCTTACCACCCTCCGGCTGAGAACACCAGTACCAGGCTTACCAACCCTCCAGCTGAGAACACCAGGACCAGGCCTACCACCCCATGCGGCTGAGAACATCAGGACCAGGTCTATCACCCCTCCAGCTGAGAACACCAGGACCAGGCCTACCACCCCTCCAGCTGAGAACACCAGGACCAGGCCAACCACCCCATGCAGCTGAGAACATCAGGACCAGGTCTACCACCCCTCCAGCTGAGAACATCAGGACCAGGTCTACCACCCCTCCGGCTGAGAACATCAGGACCAGGTCTACCACCCCTCCGGCTGAGAACATCAGGACCAGGCCTACCACCCCTCCGGTTGAGAACACCCGGATCAGGCTTACCACCCCTCTGCCATGAGAACACCCAGACACGGCCTACCACCCCTCCAGCTGAAAAAACCCGGACCAGGCTTACCACAACTCCAGCTGAGAGCACCAGGACCAGGCCTACCACCCTATGCGGCTGAGAACATCAGGAACAGGCCTACCACCCCTCTAGCTGAGAACATCAGGACCAGGTCTACCACCCCTCCGGCTGAGAACATCAGGACCAGGCCTACCACCCCTCCGGCTGAGAACATCAGGACCAGGCCTACCACCCCTCCGTCTGAGAACATCAGGACCAGGCCTACCACCCCTCCAGCTGAGAACACCAGGACCAGGTTTACCACCCCTCCAGCTGAGAACACCAGGACCAGGCCTACCACCACATGCGGCTGAGAACATCAGAACCAGGTCTACCACCCCTCCGGCTGAGAACATCAGGACCAGGCCTACCACTCTTCTAAATGAATATAGTTTGCTGCGCTTGTGAAAAAGAAGCTTCTCAGGTTGTTGTTTGATATTTAGAAATTTTGTTTGGACCGAGCGCTTGTGTATGCAAATGTATAGTGTTTTGAAGATTTATGTTAAACAGAAAGCAAAAAATATAAAATTAAACAAAAAATAAAACAAAAATTAGAATATAAAAATAAAAATAAGAGAAGGGGGGGGGGGAGGGGAAGTGCAATGTTTACAGCTCCTTTGGGAATGATTGTGGAGCTTGTGGACACTTGGGTGAGAGGGTACAGTCTGTTTATTTGCAGTAAAAAACTATCCCTAACTTACCCTATTTTCCAATACAAGTGTGGCTGGAGGCTCTGGTATCTGTGACTGAGACACTGTGTGTTTTCAGGCCTCTTTTTATGACAAACAAAACGAAAACTAAAAACAAGGATAGCAGAACACGTGTACAACATAAAAAGAGGCCTGAAAACACACAGTGTCTCAGCACATTTTTTAACAAAACATAATCAGGATTCCACTGGGCTAAAATTCATAGGAATCCAAAAGATTGAAGCCCATTGGAGAGGAGAGGACATCGTAAAGATATTGAAGAAAAAAGAGACCGAATGGATATACAAAATGAAGAGCCTAGAACCATACGGTCTAAATATTGACATAGAATTAAATGTCTTCCTGTAACCTTTTACATATACTCAAAAAAACATTTTCTTGAATAGCCGTCTATTTTTTTTTATCTATTTATTCATTTACCAATATATTTTTTAATTTTAATTTCATTTTTTTTTTTTTAATTATTATTTATTTTTTATTTTTTATATTTTTTATTTTATTTATTATTTTTTATTTTTTATTTTTTCCTATTTTTATACTTTTCATCCCACACCTTGCCCCCTTTTTTCCCCGAAGTGCAATGATTTATTATATTTTAATCCTTTAGGGGAAGAATTTACATTCATTCCCCCATTGAAATTTTTTACCATGAGGATGCCGCCGGGAGAACGCACTTCCGGTCACGGGTACATCCGGTTTTATCAATAAAGTTACCATATAAAAAACGGACATTTCACATAAACATTTTATCATCTCCTTGAGAAAGGATCCTGCTGTGGATTCGAAACGCGTTGGCGTACAAGAAAAACGAAGCAACCGCCAAGGACACGAAGTCCGCCGCCGCCAGCACCTTAATACCGGAAGTACACATCCAAACTTCCGGTTTGACGGACGGAGCAGCGGCCACAGTGCGGCCAGGAGGAGGAGGACGTGAGTCACGGCATAGGCAGGAGATGCCATCCGCAACCTAATTGCAGTCACAAATACCAGAGCCTCCAGCCACACTTGTATTGGAAAATAGGGTAAGTTAGGGATAGTTTTTTACTGCAAATAAACAGACTGTACCCTCTCACCCAAGTGTCCACAAGCTCCACAATCATTCCCAAAGGAGCTGTAAACATTGCACTTCCCCTCCCCACCCCCCTTCTCTTATTTTTATTTTTAGATTCTAATTTTTGTTTTATTTTTTGTTTAATTTTATATTTTTTGCTTTCTGTTTAACATAAATCTTCAAAACACTATACATTTGCATACACAAGCGCTCGGTCCAAACAAAATTTCTACCACTCTTCTGGCTGAGAACATCAGAATCAGGCCTACCACCCCTCCGGCTGAGAACACCCGGACCAGGCTTACCACTCCTCTGCCATGAGAACACCCGGACCAGGCCTACCACTCCTCTGGCTGAGAACATCAGGACCAGGCCTACCACTCCTCCGGCTGAGAACATCAGGACCAGGCCTACCACCCCTTTGGCTGAGAACATCAGGACCAGGCCTACCACCCCTCCAGCTGAGAACATCAGGACCAGGCCTACCACCCCTCCGGCTGAGAACACCCAGATCAGGCCTACCACCCCTCTGCCATGAGAACACCCGGACCAGGCCTACCAGCCCTCCGGCTGAGAACACCCAGATCAGGCTTATCACCCCTCTGCCATAAGAACACCCACACCAGGCCTACCAGCCCTCCGGCTGAGAACACCCGGCCCAGGCTTACCACCTCTCTGCCATGAGAACACCCGGACCAGGCCTACCACCCCTCCGGCTGAGAACACCCAGACCAGGCCTACCACCCCTCCAGCTGAGAACACCCGGCCCAGGCTTACCACCCCTCCGGCCGAGAATATCCGGACCAGGCTTACCACCCCTCTGCCATGAGAACACCAGGACCAGGCCTACCAACCCTCCGGCTGAGAACACCCGGACCAGGCTAAGCCACCCTCCCCCTCTGCCATGAGAACACCCGGAACAGGCCTACCACCCCTCCGGTTGAGATCATCAGGACCAGGCCTACCACCCCTCCGGCTGAGAACATCAGGACCAGGCCTACCACCCCTCCGGCTGAGAACATCAGAACCAGGCCTACCACCCCTCCGGCTGAGAACACCCGGACCAGGCCTACCACCCCTCTGCCATGAGAACACCCTGACCAGACCTACCACCCCTCCGGTTTAGAACATCAGGACCAGGCCTGCCACCCCTCTGGCTGAGAACATCAGGACCAGGCCTACCACCCCTCCAGATGAGAACACCCGGACCAGGCCTACCACCCCTTCGGCTGAGAACACCCGGACCAGGTTTACCACCCCTCTGCCATGAGAACACCAGGGCCAGGCCTACTACCCCTCCGGATGAGAACACCCGTACCAGGCCTACCATCCCTCTGGCTGGGAACACCTAGACCAGGCTTACCACCCCTCTGCCATGAGAACAACCGAACCAGGCCTACCACCCCTCCGGTTGAGAACATCAGGACCAGGCCTACCACCCCTCCGGCTGAGTACACCAGGACCAGGCCGACCACCCCTATGGCTGAGAACATCAGGACCAGGCCTACCAGCCCTTCGGCTGAGAACACTAGGACCAGGCTTACCATCCCTCCGGCTGAGAACATCAGGACCAGGCTTACCACCCCTCCTGCTGAGAACATCATCAGGAATGCCCCTGGACCTACCCCTCAAGGTGAGCAGGGAGCTGTGGGGGAGAGCACCAGGACCAGGCTTAGTGTGGACATTTCCATTGGACTTGATTGTGCTCCCCAGATACTCTTACCCACCCGCGCTGCTCCCATGAGACCAGGACATTTATAATGTTATCAAAATAATGTTATCCCAATTTCCACCTGCCGTTGGTTACTTGCAAATGTGCTTTTTTTTTTTTGTAACAGCGTACTCCCACCCAATTGTGTGCTGTTCCTGTAATGTGTACCTCCACTGTGTGCTGTTCCTGTAATGTGTACCTCCACTGTGTGCTGTTCCTGTAATGTGTACCTCCACTGTGTGCTATTCCTGTAATGTGTACCTCCACCGTGTCCTATTCCTGTAATGTGTACCTCCACTGTGTGCTATTCCTGTAATGTGTACCTCCACCGTGTCCTATTCCTGTAATGTGTACCTCCACTGTGTCCTATTGCTGTAATGTGTACCTCCACCGTGTCCTATTCCTGTAATGTGTACCTCCACCGTGTCCTATTCCTGTAATGTGTACCTCCACCGTGTGCTATTCCTGTAATGTGTACCTCCACCGTGTGCTATTCCTGTAATGTGTACCTCCACTGTGTGCTATTCCTGTAATGTGTACCTCCACTGTGTGCTATTCCTGTAATGTGTACCTCCACTGTGTCCTATTCCTGTAATGTGTACCCCCACTGTGTGCTATCCCTGTAATGTGTACCTCCACTGTGTCCTATTCCTGTAATGTGTACCTCTACTGTGTGCTGTTCCTGTAATGTGTACCTCCACTGTGTCCTGTTCCTGTAATGTGTAACTCCACTGTGTGCTATTCCTGTAATGTGTACCTCCACTGTGTGCTTTTCCTGTAATGTGTACCTCCACTGTGTGCTATTCCTGTAATGTGTACCTCCACTGTGTGCTAGTGCTGTAATGTGTACCTCCACTGTGTCCTATTCCTGTAATGTGTACCTCCACTGTGTGCTATTCCTGTAATGTGTACCTCCACTGTGTCCTATTCCTGTAATGTGTACCTCCACTGTGTCCTATTCCTGTAATGTGTACCTCCACCGTGTCCTATTCCTGTAATGTGTACCTCCACAGTGTCCTATTCCTGTAATGTGTACCTCCACTGTGTCCTATTCCTGTAATGTGTACCCCCACTGTGTCCTATTCCT
Organism: Pseudophryne corroboree; assembly: GCF_028390025.1. Taxonomy (NCBI): domain Eukaryota; kingdom Metazoa; phylum Chordata; class Amphibia; order Anura; family Myobatrachidae; genus Pseudophryne; species Pseudophryne corroboree. The sequence goes on along the minus strand of NC_086449.1, from coordinate 827,429,774 downwards.
GTAATGTGTACCTCCACCGTGTCCTATTCCTGTAATGTGTACCTCCACTGTGTCCTATTCCTGTAATGTGTACCTCCACTGTGTCCTATTCCTGTAATGTGTACCTCCACTGTGTCCTATTCCTGTAATGTGTACCTCCACTGTGTCCTATTCCTGTAATGTTTACCTCCACTGTGTCCTATTCCTGTAATGTGTACCTCCACTGTGTCCTATTCCTGTAATGTGTACCTCCACTGTGTCCTATTCCTGTAATGTGTACCTCCACTGTGTCCTATTCCTGTAATGTGTACCTCCACTGTGTCCTATTCCTGTAATGTGTACCTCCACTGTGTCCTGTTCCTGTAATGTGTACCTCCACTGTGTGCTATTCCTGTAATGTGTACCTCCACTGTGTCCTGTTCCTGTAATGTGTACCTCCACTGTGTGCTATTCCTGTAATGTGTATCTCCACTGTGTCCTATTCCTGTAATGTGTACCTCCACTGTGCGCTATTCCTGTAATGTGTACCTCCACTGTGCGCTATTCCAGTAATGTGTACCTCCACTGTGTGCTGTTTCTGTAATGTGTACCTCCACTGTGTCCTATTCCTGTAATGTGTACCTCCACTGTGTCCTATTCCTGTAATGTGTACCTCCACTGTGTCCTGTTCCTGTAATGTGTACCTCCACTGTGTCCTGTTCCTGTAATGTGTACCTCCACTGTGTCCTATTCCTGTAATGTGTACCTCCACTGTGTGCTGTTCCTGTAATGTGTACCTCCACTGTGTGCTGTTCCTGTAATGTGTACCCCCACTGTGTGCTATTCCTGTAATGTGTACCTCCACTGTGTGCTATTCCTGTAATGTGTACCTCCACTGTGTCCTATTCCTGTAATGTGTACCTCCACTGTGTCCTGTTCCTGTAATGTGTACCTCCACTGTGTCCTGTTCCTGTAATGTGTACCTTCACTGTGTCCTATTCCTGTAATGTGTACCTCCACTGTGTCCTGTTCCTGTAATGTGTACCTCCACTGTGTGCTATTCCTGTAATGTGTACCTCCACTGTGTGCTATTCCTGTAATGTGTATCTCCACTGTGTCCTATTCCTGTAATGTGTACCTCCACTGTGTGCTATTCCTGTAATGTGTACCTCCACTGTGTCCTATTCCTGTAATGTGTACCTCCACTGTGCGCTATTCCTGTAATGTGTACCTCCACTGTGTCCTATTCCTGTAATGTGTACCTCCACTGTGTCCTGTTCCTGTAATGTGTACCTCTACTGTGTCCTATCCCTGTAATGTGTACCTCCACTGTGTCCTATTCCTGTAATGTGTACCTCCACTGTGTGCTATTCCTGTAATGTGTATCTCCACTGTGTCCTATTCCTGTAATGTGTACCTCCACTGTGTGCTATTCCTGTAATGTGTACCTCCACTGTGTGCTATTCCTGTAATGTGTACCTCCACTGTGTGCTATTCCTGTAATGTGTACCTCCACTGTGTGCTATTCCTGTAATGTGTACCTCCACTGTGTGCTATTCCTGTAATGTGTACCTCCACTGTGTCCTATTCCTGTAATGTGTATCTCCACTGTGTGCTATTCCTGTAATGTGTACCTCCACTGTGCGCTATTCCTGTAATGTGTACCTCCACTGTGTGCTAGTCCTGTAATGTGTACCTCCACTGTGTGCTATTCCTGTAATGTGTATCTCCACTGTGTCCTATTCCTGTAATGTGTACCTCCACTGTGTGCTATTCCTGTAATGTGTACCTCCACTGTGCGCTATTCCTGTAATGTGTACCTCCACTGTGTCCTATTCCTGTAATGTGTACCTCCACTGTGTCCTGTTCCTGTAATGTGTACCTCCACTGTGTGCTATTCCTGTAATGTGTATCTCCACTGTGTCCTATTCCTGTAATGTGTACCTCCACTGTGTGCTATTCCTGTAATGTGTACCTCCACTGTGCGCTATTCCTGTAATGTGTACCTCCACTGTGTCCTGTTCCTGTAATGTGTACCTCCACTGTGTCCTATTCCTGTAATGTGTACCTCCACTGTGTCCTATTCCTGTAATGTGTACTCCCACTGTGTCCTATTCCTGTAATGTGTACCTCCACTGTGTCCTATTCCTGTAATGTGTACCTCCACTGTGTCCTGTTCCTGTAATGTGTACCTCCACTGTGTGCTATTCCTGTAATGTGTAACTCCACTGTGTCCTATTCCTGTAATGTGTACTCCCACTGTGTGCTATTCCTGTAACGTGTACCCCCACTGTGTCCTATTCCTGTAATGTGTACCTCCACTGTGTCCTATTCCTGTAATGTGTACCTCCACTGTGTGCTATTCCTGTAATGTGTACCTCCACTGTGTGCTAGTCCTGTAATGTGTACCTCCACTGTGTCCTATTCCTGTAATGTGTACCTCCACTGTGTCCTGTTCCTGTAATGTGTACCTCCACTGTGTGCTATTCCTGTAATGTGTACCTCCACTGTGTGCTATTCCTGTAATGTGTACCTCCACTGTGTGCTATTCCTGTAATGTGTACCTCCACTGTGTGCTGTTCCTGTAATGTGTACCTCCACTGTGTCCTGTTCCTGTAATGTGTACCTCCACTGTGTGCTATTCCTGTAATGTGTACCTCCACTGTGTGCGGTTCCTGTAATGTGTACCTCCACTGTGTCCTGTTCCTGTAATGTGTACCTCCACTGTGTGCTATCCCTGTAATGTGTACCTCCACTGTGTCCTGTTCCTGTAATGTGTACCTCCACTGTGTGCTATTCCTGTAATGTGTACCTCCACTGTGTGCTGTTCCTGTAATGTGTACCCCCACTGTGTCCTATTCCTGTAATGTGTACCTCCACTGTGTGCTGTTCCTGTAATGTGTACCTCCACTGTGTCCTATTCCTGTAATGTGTACCCCCACTGTATGCTATTCCTGTAATGTGTACCTCCTCTGTGTGCTGTTCCTGTAATGTGTACCTCCACTGTGTCCTATTCCTGTAATGTGTACCTCCACTGTGTGCTGTTCCTGTAATGTGTACCTCCACTGTGTGCTGTTCCTGTAATGTGTACCTCCACTGTGTCCTATTCCTGTAATGTGTACCTCCACTGTGTCCTATTCCTGTAATGTGTACCTCCACTGTGTCCTATTCCTGTAATGTGTACCTCCACTGTGTACTGTTCCTGTAATGTGTACCTCCACTGTGTCCTATTCCTGTAATGTGTACCTCCACTGTGTCCTATTCCTGTAATGTGTACCTCCACTGTGTCCTGTTCCTGTAATGTGTACCTCCACTGTGTCCTATTCCTGTAATGTGTACCTCCACTGTGTCCTGTTCCTGTAATGTGTACCTCCACTGTGTCCTATTCCTGTAATGTGTACCTCCACTGTGCGCTATTCCTGTAATGTGTACCTCCACTGTGTCCTATTCCTGTAATGTGTACCTCCACTGTGTCCTGTTCCTGTAATGTGTACCTCCACTGTGTGCTATTCCTGTAATGTGTACCTCCACTGTGTCCTATTCCTGTAATGTGTACCTCCACTGTGTGCTATTCCTGTAATGTGTACCTCCACTGTGCGCTATTCCTGTAATGTGTACCTCCACTGTGTCCTATTCCTGTAATGTGTATCTCCACTGTGTCCTATTCCTGTAATGTGTACCTCCACTGTGTGCTATTCCTGTAATGTGTACCTCCACTGTGCGCTATTCCTGTAATGTGTACCTCCACTGTGTCCTATTCCTGTAATGTGTACCTCCACTGTGTCCTGTTCCTGTAATGTGTACCTCCACTGTGTGCTATTCCTGTAATGTGTAACTCCACTGTGTCCTATTCCTGTAATGTGTACTCCCACTGTGTGCTATTCCTGTAACGTGTACCCCCACTGTGTCCTATTCCTGTAATGTGTACCTCCACTGTGTGCTATTCCTGTAATGTGTACCTCCACTGTGTGCTATTCCTGTAATGTGTACCTCCACTGTGTGCTATTCCTGTAATGTGTAACTCCACTGTGTCCTGTTCCTGTAATGTGTACCTCCACTGTGTGCTATTCCTGTAATGTGTACCTCCACTGTGTGCTGTTCCTGTAATGTGTACCCCCACTGTGCGCTATTCCTGTAATGTGTACCTCCACTGTGTCCTATTCCTGTAATGTGTACCTCCACTGTGTCCTGTTCCTGTAATGTGTACCTCCACTGTGTGCTATTCCTGTAATGTGTAACTCCACTGTGTCCTATTCCTGTAATGTGTACTCCCACTGTGTGCTATTCCTGTAACGTGTACCCCCACTGTGTCCTATTCCTGTAATGTGTACCTCCACTGTGTGCTATTCCTGTAATGTGTACCTCCACTGTGTGCTATTCCTGTAATGTGTACCTCCACTGTGTGCTATTCCTGTAATGTGTAACTCCACTGTGTCCTGTTCCTGTAATGTGTACCTCCACTGTGTGCTATTCCTGTAATGTGTACCTCCACTGTGTGCTGTTCCTGTAATGTGTACCCCCACTGTGTCCTATTCCTGTAATGTGTACCTCCACTGTGTGCTGTTCCTGTAATGTGTACCTCCACTGTGTGCTGTTCCTGTAATGTGTACCCCCACTGTGTGCTATTCCTGTAATGTGTATCTCCACTGTGTCCTATTCCTGTAATGTGTACCCCCACTGTATGCTATTCCTGTAATGTGTACCTCCTCTGTGTGCTGTTCCTGTAATGTGTACCTCCACTGTGTCCTATTCCTGTAATGTGTACCTCCACTGTGTGCTGTTCCTGTAATGTGTACCTCCACTGTGTGCTGTTCCTGTAATGTGTACCTCCACTGTGTCCTATTCCTGTAATGTGTACCTCCACTGTGTCCTATTCCTGTAATGTGTACCTCCACTGTGTCCTGTTCCTGTAATGTGTACCTCCACTGTGTGCTATTCCTGTAATGTGTACCTCCACTGTGTCCTATTCCTGTAATGTGTACCTCCACTGTGTGCTGTTCCTGTAATGTGTACTTCCACTGTGTGCTATTCCTGTAATGTGTACCTCCACTGTGTCCTATTCCTGTAATGTGTACCTCCACTGTGTCCTATTCCTGTAATGTGTACCTCCACTGTGTGCTGTTCCTGTAATGTGTACCTCCACTGTGTGCTATTCCTGTAATGTGTACCTCCACTGTGTCCTATTCCTGTAATGTGTACCTCCACTGTGTCCTGTTCCTGTAATGTGTACCTCCACTGTGTCCTATTCCTGTAATGTGTACCTCCACTGTGTGCTATTCTTGTAATGTGTACCTCCACTGTGTGCTGTTCCTGTAATGTGTACCCCCACTGTGTCCTATTCCTGTAATGTGTACCTCCACTGTGTGCTGTTCCTGTAATGTGTACCTCCACTGTGTGCTGTTCCTGTAATGTGTACCCCCACTGTGTGCTATTCCTGTAATGTGTATCTCCACTGTGTCCTATTCCTGTAATGTGTACCCCCACTGTGTGCTATTCCTGTAATGTGTATCTCCACTGTGTCCTATTCCTGTAATGTGTACCTCCACTGTGTGCTATTCCTGTAATGTGTACCTCCACTGTGTGCTATTCCTGTAATGTGTACCTCCACTGTGTCCTATTCCTGTAATGTGTACCTCCACTGTGCGCTATTCCTGTAATGTGTACCTCCACTGTGTGCTAGTCCTGTAATGTGTACCTCCACTGTGTGCTATTCCTGTAATGTGTACCTCCACTGTGTCCTATTCCTGTAATGTGTACCTCCACTGTGTCCTGTTCCTGTAATGTGTACCTCCACTGTGTGCTATTCCTGTAATGTGTACCTCCACTGTGTCCTATTCCTGTAATGTGTACCTCCACTGTGTCCTATTCCTGTAATGTGTACCTCCACTGTGTGCTATTCCTGTAATGTGTACCTCCACTGTGTGTTATTCCTGTAATGTGTACCTCCACTGTGTCCTATTCCTGTAATGTGTACCTCCACTGTGTGCTATTCCTGTAATGTGTACCTCCACTGTGTGCTATTCCTGTAATGTGTACCTCCACTGTGTCCTATTCCTGTAATGTGTACCTCCACTGTGTGCTATTCCTGTAATGTGTACCTCCACTGTGTGCTCTTCCTGTAATGTGTACCTCCACTGTGTGCTATTCCTGTAATATGTACCTCCTCTGTGTGCTATTCCTGTAATGTGTACCTCCACTGTGTGCTGTTCCTGTAATGTGTACCCCCACTGTGTGCTGTTCCTGTAATGTGTACCTCCACTGTGTGCTATTCCTGTAATGTGTACCTCCACTGTGTGCTATCCCTGTAATGTGTACCTCCTCTGTGTCCTATTCCTGTAATGTGTACCTCCACTGTGTGCTGTTCCTGTAATGTGTACCTCCACTGTGTCCTATTCCTGTAATGTGTACTTCCACTGTGTGCTATTCCTGTAATGTGTACCTCCACTGTGTGCTATTCCTGTAATGTGTACCTCCACTGTGTCCTATTCCTGTAATGTGTACCTCCACTGTGTGCTATTCCTGTAATGTGTACCTCCACTGTGTGCTATCCCTGTAATGTGTACCTCCACTGTGTCCTATTCCTGTAATGTGTACCTCCACTGTGCGCTATTCCTGTAATGTGTACCTCCACTGTGCGCTATTCCTGTAATGTGTACCTCCACTGTGTGCTAGTCCTGTAATGTGTACCTCCACTGTGTGCTATTCCTGTAATGTGTACCTCCACTGTGTGCTATCCCTGTAATGTGTACCTCCTCTGTGTCCTATTCCTGTAATGTGTACCTCCACTGTGTGCTATCCCTGTAATGTGTACCTCCTCTGTGTCCTATTCCTGTAATGTGTACCTCCACTGTGTGCTATCCCTGTAATGTGTACCTCCACTGTGTCCTATTCCTGTAATGTGTACCTCCACTGTGCGCTATTCCTGTAATGTGTACCTCCACTGTGCGCTATTCCTGTAATGTGTACCTCCACTGTGTGCTAGTCCTGTAATGTGTACCTCCACTGTGTCCTATTCCTGTAATGTGTACCTCCACTGTGTGCTATTCCTGTAATGTGTACCTCCACTGTGTCCTGTTCCTGTAATGTGTACCTCCACTGTGTGCTATTCCTGTAATGTGTACCTCCACTGTGTGCTATTCCTGTAATGTGTATCTCCACTGTGTCCTATTCCTGTAATGTGTACCTCCACTGTGTGCTATTCCTGTAATGTGTACCTCCACTGTGTCCTATTCCTGTAATGTGTACCTCCACTGTGCGCTATTCCTGTAATGTGTACCTCCACTGTGCGCTAGTCCTGTAATGTGTACCTCCACTGTGTGCTATTCCTGTAATGTGTACCTCCACTGTGTCCTATTCCTGTAATGTGTACCTCCACTGTGTCCTGTTCCTGTAATGTGTACCTCCACTGTGTGCTATTCCTGTAATGTGTACCTCCACTGTGTCCTATTCCTGTAATGTGTACCTCCACTGTGTCCTATTCCTGTAATGTGTACCTCCACTGTGTGCTATTCCTGTAATGTGTACCTCCACTGTGTGTTATTCCTGTAATGTGTACCTCCACTGTGTCCTATTCCTGTAATGTGTACCTCCACTGTGTGCTATTCCTGTAATGTGTACCTCCACTGTGTGCTATTCCTGTAATGTGTACCTCCACTGTGTCCTATTCCTGTAATGTGTACCTCCACTGTGTGCTATTCCTGTAATGTGTACCTCCACTGTGTGCTCTTCCTGTAATGTGTACCTCCACTGTGTGCTATTCCTGTAATATGTACCTCCTCTGTGTGCTATTCCTGTAATGTGTACCTCCACTGTGTGCTGTTCCTGTAATGTGTACCCCCACTGTGTGCTGTTCCTGTAATGTGTACCTCCACTGTGTGCTATTCCTGTAATGTGTACCTCCACTGTGTGCTATCCCTGTAATGTGTACCTCCTCTGTGTCCTATTCCTGTAATGTGTACCTCCACTGTGTGCTGTTCCTGTAATGTGTACCTCCACTGTGTCCTATTCCTGTAATGTGTACTTCCACTGTGTGCTATTCCTGTAATGTGTACCTCCACTGTGTCCTATTCCTGTAATGTGTACCTCCTCTGTGTGCTATTCCTGTAATGTGTACCTCCACTGTGTGCTATCCCTGTAATGTGTACCTCCTCTGTGTCCTATTCCTGTAATGTGTACCTCCACTGTGTGCTATCCCTGTAATGTGTACCTCCACTGTGTCCTATTCCTGTAATGTGTACCTCCACTGTGTGCTATTCCTGTAATGTGTACCCCCACTGTGTCCTGTTCCTGTAATGTGTACCTCCACTGTGTGCTATTCCTGTAATGTGTACCTCCACTGTGTGCTATCCCTGTAATGTGTACCTCCACTGTGTCCTATTCCTGTAATGTGTACCTCCACTGTGTCCTGTTCCTGTAATGTGTACCTCCACTGTGTGCTATTCCTGTAATGTGTATCTCCACTGTGTGCTATTCCTGTAATGTGTACCTCCACTGTGTCCTATTCCTGTAATGTGTACCTCCACTGTGTCCTATTCCTGTAATGTGTACCTCCACTGTGTCCTATTCCTGTAATGTGTACCTCCACTGTGTCCTATTCCTGTAATGTGTACCTCCACTGTGTCCTATTCCTGTAATGTGTACCTCCACTGTGTGCTGTTCCTGTAATGTGTACTCCCACTGTGTGCTATTCCTGTAATGTGTACCTCCACTGTGTGCTATTCCTGTAATGTGTACCCCTACTGTGTGCTATTCCTGTAATGTGTACCTCCACTGTGTCCTATTCCTGTAATGTGTACCTCCACTGTGTGCTATTCCTGTAATGTGTACCTCCACTGTGTGCTGTTCCTGTAATGTGTACCTCCACTGTGTCCTATTCCTGTAATGTGTACCTCCACTGTGTACTATTCCTGTAATGTGTACCTCCACTGTGTACTATTCCTGTAATGTGTACCTCCACTGTGTGCTATTCCTGTAATGTGTACCTCCACTGTGTGCTATTCCTGTAATGTGTACCTCCACTGTGTGCTATTCCTGTAATGTGTACCTCCACTGTGTACTATTCCTGTAATGTGTACCTCCACTGTGTGCTATTCCTGTAATGTGTACCTCCACTGTGTGCTATTCCTGTAATGTGTACCTCCACTGTGTCCTATTCCTGTAATGTGTACCTCCACTGTGTGCTGTTCCTGTAATGTGTACCTCCACTGTGTGCTATTCCTGTAATGTGTACCTCCACTGTGTCCTATTCCTGTAATGTGTACCCCCACTGTGTGCTATTCCTGTAATGTGTACCTCCACTGTGTGCTATTCCTGTAATGTGTACCTCCACTGTGTGCTGTTCCTGTAATGTGTACCTCCACTGTGTGCTATTCCTGTAATGTGTACCTCCACTGTGTCCTATTCCTGTAATGTGTACCTCCACTGTGTGCTATTCCTGTAATGTGTACCCCCACTGTGTGCTATTCCTGTAATGTGTACCTCCACTGTGTGCTATTCCTGTAATGTGTACCTCCACTGTGTGCTATCCCTGTAATGTGTACCTCCACTGTGTCCTGTTCCTGTAATGTGTACCTCCACTGTGTGCTATTCCTGTAATGTGTACCTCCACTGTGTGCTGTTCCTGTAATGTGTACCCCCACTGTGTCCTATTCCTGTAATGTGTACCTCCACTGTGTGCTGTTCCTGTAATGTGTACCTCCACTGTGTCCTATTCCTGTAATGTGTACCCCCACTGTATGCTATTCCTGTAATGTGTACCTCCTCTGTGTGCTGTTCCTGTAATGTGTACCTCCACTGTGTCCTATTCCTGTAATGTGTACCTCCACTGTGTGCTGTTCCTGTAATGTGTACCTCCACTGTGTGCTGTTCCTGTAATGTGTACCTCCACTGTGTCCTATTCCTGTAATGTGTACCTCCACTGTGTCCTATTCCTGTAATGTGTACCTCCACTGTGTCCTATTCCTGTAATGTGTACCTCCACTGTGTACTGTTCCTGTAATGTGTACCTCCACTGTGTCCTATTCCTGTAATGTGTACCTCCACTGTGTCCTATTCCTGTAATGTGTACCTCCACTGTGTCCTGTTCCTGTAATGTGTACCTCCACTGTGTCCTATTCCTGTAATGTGTACCTCCACTGTGTCCTGTTCCTGTAATGTGTACCTCCACTGTGTCCTATTCCTGTAATGTGTACCTCCACTGTGCGCTATTCCTGTAATGTGTACCTCCACTGTGTCCTATTCCTGTAATGTGTACCTCCACTGTGTCCTGTTCCTGTAATGTGTACCTCCACTGTGTGCTATTCCTGTAATGTGTACCTCCACTGTGTCCTATTCCTGTAATGTGTACCTCCACTGTGTGCTATTCCTGTAATGTGTACCTCCACTGTGCGCTATTCCTGTAATGTGTACCTCCACTGTGTCCTATTCCTGTAATGTGTATCTCCACTGTGTCCTATTCCTGTAATGTGTACCTCCACTGTGTGCTATTCCTGTAATGTGTACCTCCACTGTGCGCTATTCCTGTAATGTGTACCTCCACTGTGTCCTATTCCTGTAATGTGTACCTCCACTGTGTCCTGTTCCTGTAATGTATACCTCCACTGTGTGCTATTCCTGTAATGTGTAACTCCACTGTGTCCTATTCCTGTAATGTGTACTCCCACTGTGTGCTATTCCTGTAACGTGTACCCCCACTGTGTCCTATTCCTGTAATGTGTACCTCCACTGTGTGCTATTCCTGTAATGTGTACCTCCACTGTGTGCTATTCCTGTAATGTGTACCTCCACTGTGTGCTATTCCTGTAATGTGTAACTCCACTGTGTCCTGTTCCTGTAATGTGTACCTCCACTGTGTGCTATTCCTGTAATGTGTACCTCCACTGTGTGCTGTTCCTGTAATGTGTACCCCCACTGTGTCCTATTCCTGTAATGTGTACCTCCACTGTGTGCTGTTCCTGTAATGTGTACCTCCACTGTGTGCTGTTCCTGTAATGTGTACCCCCACTGTGTGCTATTCCTGTAATGTGTATCTCCACTGTGTCCTATTCCTGTAATGTGTACCCCCACTGTATGCTATTCCTGTAATGTGTACCTCCTCTGTGTGCTGTTCCTGTAATGTGTACCTCCACTGTGTCCTATTCCTGTAATGTGTACCTCCACTGTGTGCTGTTCCTGTAATGTGTACCTCCACTGTGTGCTGTTCCTGTAATGTGTACCTCCACTGTGTCCTATTCCTGTAATGTGTACCTCCACTGTGTCCTATTCCTGTAATGTGTACCTCCACTGTGTCCTGTTCCTGTAATGTGTACCTCCACTGTGTCCTATTCCTGTAATGTGTACCTCCACTGTGTCCTGTTCCTGTAATGTGTACCTCCACTGTGTCCTATTCCTGTAATGTGTACCTCCACTGTGCGCTATTCCTGTAATGTGTACCTCCACTGTGTGCTATTCCTGTAATGTGTACCTCCACTGTGTCCTGTTCCTGTAATGTGTACCTCCACTGTGTGCTATTCCTGTAATGTGTACCTCCACTGTGTCCTATTCCTGTAATGTGTACCTCCACTGTGTGCTGTTCCTGTAATGTGTACTTCCACTGTGTGCTATTCCTGTAATGTGTACCTCCACTGTGTCCTATTCCTGTAATGTGTACCTCCACTGTGTCCTATTCCTGTAATGTGTACCTCCACTGTGTGCTGTTCCTGTAATGTGTACCTCCACTGTGTGCTATTCCTGTAATGTGTACCTCCACTGTGTCCTATTCCTGTAATGTGTACCTCCACTGTGTCCTGTTCCTGTAATGTGTACCTCCACTGTGTCCTATTCCTGTAATGTGTACCTCCACTGTGTGCTATTCCTGTAATGTGTACCTCCACTGTGTGCTGTTCCTGTAATGTGTACCCCCACTGTGTCCTATTCCTGTAATGTGTACCTCCACTGTGTGCTGTTCCTGTAATGTGTACCTCCACTGTGTGCTGTTCCTGTAATGTGTACCCCCACTGTGTGCTATTCCTGTAATGTGTATCTCCACTGTGTCCTATTCCTGTAATGTGTACCCCCACTGTGTGCTATTCCTGTAATGTGTATCTCCACTGTGTCCTATTCCTGTAATGTGTACCTCCACTGTGTGCTATTCCTGTAATGTGTACCTCCACTGTGTGCTATTCCTGTAATGTGTACCTCCACTGTGTCCTATTCCTGTAATGTGTACCTCCACTGTGCGCTATTCCTGTAATGTGTACCTCCACTGTGTGCTAGTCCTGTAATGTGTACCTCCACTGTGTGCTATTCCTGTAATGTGTACCTCCACTGTGTCCTATTCCTGTAATGTGTACCTCCACTGTGTCCTGTTCCTGTAATGTGTACCTCCACTGTGTGCTATTCCTGTAATGTGTACCTCCACTGTGTCCTATTCCTGTAATGTGTACCTCCACTGTGTCCTATTCCTGTAATGTGTACCTCCACTGTGTGCTATTCCTGTAATGTGTACCTCCACTGTGTGTTATTCCTGTAATGTGTACCTCCACTGTGTCCTATTCCTGTAATGTGTACCTCCACTGTGTGCTATTCCTGTAATGTGTACCTCCACTGTGTGCTATTCCTGTAATGTGTACCTCCACTGTGTCCTATTCCTGTAATGTGTACCTCCACTGTGTGCTATTCCTGTAATGTGTACCTCCACTGTGTGCTCTTCCTGTAATGTGTACCTCCACTGTGTGCTATTCCTGTAATATGTACCTCCTCTGTGTGCTATTCCTGTAATGTGTACCTCCACTGTGTGCTGTTCCTGTAATGTGTACCCCCACTGTGTGCTGTTCCTGTAATGTGTACCTCCACTGTGTGCTATTCCTGTAATGTGTACCTCCACTGTGTGCTATCCCTGTAATGTGTACCTCCTCTGTGTCCTATTCCTGTAATGTGTACCTCCACTGTGTGCTGTTCCTGTAATGTGTACCTCCACTGTGTCCTATTCCTGTAATGTGTACTTCCACTGTGTGCTATTCCTGTAATGTGTACCTCCACTGTGTGCTATTCCTGTAATGTGTACCTCCACTGTGTCCTATTCCTGTAATGTGTACCTCCACTGTGTGCTATTCCTGTAATGTGTACCTCCACTGTGTGCTATCCCTGTAATGTGTACCTCCACTGTGTCCTATTCCTGTAATGTGTACCTCCACTGTGCGCTATTCCTGTAATGTGTACCTCCACTGTGCGCTATTCCTGTAATGTGTACCTCCACTGTGTGCTAGTCCTGTAATGTGTACCTCCACTGTGTGCTATTCCTGTAATGTGTACCTCCACTGTGTGCTATCCCTGTAATGTGTACCTCCTCTGTGTCCTATTCCTGTAATGTGTACCTCCACTGTGTGCTATCCCTGTAATGTGTACCTCCTCTGTGTCCTATTCCTGTAATGTGTACCTCCACTGTGTGCTATCCCTGTAATGTGTACCTCCACTGTGTCCTATTCCTGTAATGTGTACCTCCACTGTGCGCTATTCCTGTAATGTGTACCTCCACTGTGCGCTATTCCTGTAATGTGTACCTCCACTGTGTGCTAGTCCTGTAATGTGTACCTCCACTGTGTCCTATTCCTGTAATGTGTACCTCCACTGTGTGCTATTCCTGTAATGTGTACCTCCACTGTGTCCTGTTCCTGTAATGTGTACCTCCACTGTGTGCTATTCCTGTAATGTGTACCTCCACTGTGTGCTATTCCTGTAATGTGTATCTCCACTGTGTCCTATTCCTGTAATGTGTACCTCCACTGTGTGCTATTCCTGTAATGTGTACCTCCACTGTGTCCTATTCCTGTAATGTGTACCTCCACTGTGCGCTATTCCTGTAATGTGTACCTCCACTGTGCGCTAGTCCTGTAATGTGTACCTCCACTGTGTGCTATTCCTGTAATGTGTACCTCCACTGTGTCCTATTCCTGTAATGTGTACCTCCACTGTGTCCTGTTCCTGTAATGTGTACCTCCACTGTGTGCTATTCCTGTAATGTGTACCTCCACTGTGTCCTATTCCTGTAATGTGTACCTCCACTGTGTCCTATTCCTGTAATGTGTACCTCCACTGTGTGCTATTCCTGTAATGTGTACCTCCACTGTGTGTTATTCCTGTAATGTGTACCTCCATTGTGTCCTATTCCTGTAATGTGTACCTCCACTGTGTGCTATTCCTGTAATGTGTACCTCCACTGTGTGCTATTCCTGTAATGTGTACCTCCACTGTGTCCTATTCCTGTAATGTGTACCTCCACTGTGTGCTATTCCTGTAATGTGTACCTCCACTGTGTGCTCTTCCTGTAATGTGTACCTCCACTGTGTGCTATTCCTGTAATATGTACCTCCTCTGTGTGCTATTCCTGTAATGTGTACCTCCACTGTGTGCTGTTCCTGTAATGTGTACCCCCACTGTGTGCTGTTCCTGTAATGTGTACCTCCACTGTGTGCTATTCCTGTAATGTGTACCTCCACTGTGTGCTATCCCTGTAATGTGTACCTCCTCTGTGTCCTATTCCTGTAATGTGTACCTCCACTGTGTGCTGTTCCTGTAATGTGTACCTCCACTGTGTCCTATTCCTGTAATGTGTACTTCCACTGTGTGCTATTCCTGTAATGTGTACCTCCACTGTGTCCTATTCCTGTAATGTGTACCTCCTCTGTGTGCTATTCCTGTAATGTGTACCTCCACTGTGTGCTATCCCTGTAATGTGTACCTCCTCTGTGTCCTATTCCTGTAATGTGTACCTCCACTGTGTGCTATCCCTGTAATGTGTACCTCCACTGTGTCCTATTCCTGTAATGTGTACCTCCACTGTGTGCTATTCCTGTAATGTGTACCCCCACTGTGTCCTGTTCCTGTAATGTGTACCTCCACTGTGTGCTATTCCTGTAATGTGTACCTCCACTGTGTGCTATCCCTGTAATGTGTACCTCCACTGTGTCCTATTCCTGTAATGTGTACCTCCACTGTGTCCTGTTCCTGTAATGTGTACCTCCACTGTGTGCTATTCCTGTAATGTGTATCTCCACTGTGTGCTATTCCTGTAATGTGTACCTCCACTGTGTCCTATTCCTGTAATGTGTACCTCCACTGTGTCCTATTCCTGTAATGTGTACCTCCACTGTGTCCTATTCCTGTAATGTGTACCTCCACTGTGTCCTATTCCTGTAATGTGTACCTCCACTGTGTCCTATTCCTGTAATGTGTACCTCCACTGTGTGCTGTTCCTGTAATGTGTACTCCCACTGTGTGCTATTCCTGTAATGTGTACCTCCACTGTGTGCTATTCCTGTAATGTGTACCCCTACTGTGTGCTATTCCTGTAATGTGTACCTCCACTGTGTGCTATTCCTGTAATGTGTACCCCTACTGTGTGCTATTCCTGTAATGTGTACCTCCACTGTGTCCTATTCCTGTAATGTGTACCTCCACTGTGCGCTATTCCTGTAATGTGTACCTCCACTGTGTCCTATTCCTGTAATGTGTACCTTCACTGTGTGCTGTTCCTGTAATGTGTACCTCCACTGTGTGCTATTCCTGTAATGTGTACCTCCACTGTGTCCTATTCCTGTAATGTGTACCTCCACTGTGTGCTATTCCTGTAATGTGTACCCCCACTGTGTGCTATTCCTGTAATGTGTACCTCCACTGTGTGCTATTCCTGTAATGTGTACCTCCACTGTGTACTATTCCTGTAATGTGTACCTCCACTGTGTACTATTCCTGTAATGTGTACCTCCACTGTGTGCTATTCCTGTAATGTGTACCTCCACTGTGTGCTATTCCTGTAATGTGTACCTCCACTGTGTGCTATTCCTGTAATGTGTACCTCCACTGTGTACTATTCCTGTAATGTGTACCTCCACTGTGTGCTATTCCTGTAATGTGTACCTCCACTGTGTGCTATTCCTGTAATGTGTACCTCCACTGTGTCCTATTCCTGTAATGTGTACCTCCACTGTGTGCTGTTCCTGTAATGTGTACCTCCACTGTGTGCTATTCCTGTAATGTGTACCTCCACTGTGTACTATTCCTGTAATGTGTACCTCCACTGTGTGCTATTCCTGTAATGTGTACCTCCACTGTGTGCTGTTCCTGTAATGTGTACCTCCACTGTGTCCTATTCCTGTAATGTGTACCTCCACTGTGTACTATTCCTGTAATGTGTACCTCCACTGTGTACTATTCCTGTAATGTGTACCTCCACTGTGTGCTATTCCTGTAATGTGTACCTCCACTGTGTGCTATTCCTGTAATGTGTACCTCCACTGTGTGCTATTCCTGTAATGTGTACCTCCACTGTGTACTATTCCTGTAATGTGTACCTCCACTGTGTGCTATTCCTGTAATGTGTACCTCCACTGTGTGCTATTCCTGTAATGTGTACCTCCACTGTGTCCTATTCCTGTAATGTGTACCTCCACTGTGTGCTGTTCCTGTAATGTGTACCTCCACTGTGTGCTATTCCTGTAATGTGTACCTCCACTGTGTCCTATTCCTGTAATGTGTACCCCCACTGTGTGCTATTCCTGTAATGTGTACCTCCACTGTGTGCTATTCCTGTAATGTGTACCTCCACTGTGTGCTGTTCCTGTAATGTGTACCTCCACTGTGTGCTATTCCTGTAATGTGTACCTCCACTGTGTCCTATTCCTGTAATGTGTACCTCCACTGTGTGCTATTCCTGTAATGTGTACCCCCACTGTGTGCTATTCCTGTAATGTGTACCTCCACTGTGTGCTATTCCTGTAATGTGTACCTCCACTGTGTGCTGTTCCTGTAATGTGTACCTCCACTGTGTCCTATTCCTGTAATGTGTACCTCCACTGTGTGCTGTTCCTGTAATGTGTACCTCCACTGTGTCCTATTCCTGTAATGTGTACCTCCACTGTGTCCTATTCCTGTAATGTGTACCCCCACTGTGTCCTATTCCTGTAATGTGTACCTCCACTGTGTGCTATTCCTGTAATGTGTACCTCCACTGTGCGCTATTCCTGTAATGTGTACCTCCACTGTGTGCTGTTCCTGTAATGTGTACCTCCACTGTGTCCTATTCCTGTAATGTGTACCTTCACTGTGTGCTGTTCCTGTAATGTGTACCTCCACTGTGTGCTATTCCTGTAATGTGTACCCCTACTGTGTGCTATTCCTGTAATGTGTACCTCCACTGTGTGCTGTTCCTGTAATGTGTACCTTCACTGATTGCACACCCTGCCAATGTGACCAACACAGTGCACCCCAGATGGTGGCCTCAGATGGTTCATCCTCGGGCAGGATGTTCTTCATGTGGATGTTTCCATACAGCAGGGCTGGCCAAACCAGTTCTCGAGATCTACCATCAGTACACATTTTCCAGACCACCTAGCTGGTGCACAGGTGTAGTCATTACTAATTAAGATGTGCTGCATTCATTCCTAACTGACAATTATACAACTCTCCAGGAGGCCTGGAAAACATGAACTGTTGGTAGATCTCGAGGACCGGTTTGGCCAGCTCTGCCATACAGGGTATATCATACTACTACTACTACACTCGTGTCAGTTCTCCCATATATGCACTGGGCTGATGTATGGGTCACCTCCCACAGTGTAACCTCCGTAGTGCGTCCAACATGGCTGCCTCATCTGGTACGCTTTTGGATGGGATGTAAAATACATGGACCTGGTGGTTTTGTTGGTACCCTCCCCTGAGCGTTAGGACGCTGCAATCACGCCATTTTGTGTCATCTCTTCTAGGGATAGACCATTCCATGCAGCGCGACCAAGATGGCTGCCTAACCTAGTTCCTTTGTGAGAGTGGAATACACAATCTGTGGAAGTTTTTACCCAAAATACCTACACCAATCCTGCATTATGGTTACTGTGTGCTCAAGGTTTTCGTTTTATGTCTGTGTGGCTTGTCTATTGGAGTATTACTTACATCTTCTGTATTATGTGCATTGTTTTTGGTGTCTGTAAAGCGCCTTGAGTCCTGTTGGAGAAAGAGCGCTATATAAATAAAATTATTATTATTATTATTATTATTATTATTATTATTATTATGTAATGTAAGCCCCCTGACTGTATACTGAGATGTGAGTAGGATGAGTATATAATTAATATACAGGTTATGTATGGAGCTGCAGGTAATCTGATCACATACACCCCTCTGTGTACAGGAACTTGGATGCCTCATCTCCACTCCTTATCAGTCTCTGTGACATCCTGAATGACCGGCATGTGTTGTGACTACACAGGGTAGGGTATAGAGAGAGCAGAGAGCTTTGCTGGTGGGTGAATAGTATCTACAGATAAGATCTAGAGAGTGGCAGTTGGAGTTCTGGAGTGCAGGCGCTGACTAGGCATTGCGGTGCCATCAGCGGGGAGTACTCATGTTGAGGAGCGCTGTGTGTGATACTGCCGGCATGTAACAGCGAGACTCCATAATCATATACTACTGTGGGGAAATAGTAAGCGACATACCGTCCTGGCTTGTAGTTGCTAAAGTTATAACGTAGTGTACTGTGTGTGTGTGTGTGTGTTTACAATAAAGGGCATTTGCCAAGTTACTGAAGTGTTTACATGAGTGACCAGAGAACTTGTATCCTCACAGACAGTGCGTCAGGGGACCCGCCACACAGGGAGATATACGTACTGGATGCTACATCAGGGGACCCGCCACACAGGGAGATATACGTACTGGATGCTACATCAGGGGACCCGCCACACTGGGAGATATATGTACTGGATGCTACATCAGGGGGCCCGCCACACTGGGAGATATATGTACTGGATGCTACATCAGGGGGCCCGCCACACAGGGAGATATACGTACTGGATGCTACACCAGGGGACCTGCCACACTGGGAGATATACGTACTGGATGCTACATCAGGGGACCTGCCACACCGGGAGATATACGTACTGGATGCTACATCAGGGGACCCGCCACACTGGGAGATATACGTACTGGATGCTACATCAGGGGGCCCGCCACACTGGGAGATATACGTACTGGATGCTACATCAGGGGACCCGCCACACTGGGAGATATACGTACTGGATGCTACATCAGGGGGCCCGCCACACTGGGAGATATACGTACTGGATGCTACATCAGGGGGCCCACCACACTGGGAGATATACGTACTGGATGCTACATCAGGGGACCTGCCACACTGGGAGATATACGTACTGGATGCTACATCAGGGGGCCCGCCACACTGGGAGATATACGTACTGGATGCTACATCAGGTGACCTGCCACACTGGGAGATATACGTACTGGATGCTACATCAGGGGGCCCGCCACACTGGGAGATATACGTACTGGATGCTACATCAGGGGGCCCGCCACACTGGGAGATATACGTACTGGATGCTACATCAGGGGGCCCGCCACACTGGGAGATATATACGTACTGGATGCTACATCAGGGGGCCCGCCACACCGGGAGATATATGTACTGGATGCTACATCAGGGGACCCGCCACACAGGGAGATATACGTACTGGATGCAACATCAGGTGGCCCGCCACACTGGGAGATATACGTACTGGATGCTACATCAGGGGACCCGCCACACAGGGAGATATACGTACTGGATGCTACATCAGGGGGCCCGCCACACAGGGAGATATATGTACTGGATGTTACATCAGGGGGCCCGCCACACAGGGAGATATACGTACTGGATGCTACATCAGGGGGCCCGCCACACTGGGAGATATACGTACTGGATGCTACATCAGGGATCCACCACACAGGGAGATATACCTACTGGATGCTACATCAGGGGGCCCGCCACACCGGGAGATATACGTACTGGATGCTACATCAGGGATCCGCCACACTGGGAGATATACGTACTGGATGCTACATCAGGGATCCGCCACACAGGGAGATATATGTACTGGATGCTACATCAGGGGACCTGCCACATTGGGAGATATACGTACTGGATGCTACATCAGGGGGCCCGCCACACTGGGAGATATATGTACTGGATGCTACATCAGGGATCCACCACACTGGGAGATATACGTACTGGATGCTACATCAGGGGACCTGCCACACAGGGAGATATATGTACTGGATGCTACATCAGGGGGCCCGCCACACCGGGAGATATACGTACTGGATGCTACATCAAGGGACCTGCCACACAGGGAGATATATGTACTGGATGCTACATCAGGGGGCCCGCCACACCGGGAGATATACGTACTGGATGCTACATCAGGGGGCCCGCCACACTGGGAGATATACGTACTGGATGCTACATCAGGGGGCCCGCCACACTGGGAGATATACGTACTGGATGCTACATCAGGGGGCCTGCCACACAGGGAGATATACGTACTGGATGCTACATCAGGGGGCCCGCCACACCGGGAGATATACGTACTGGATGCTACATCAGGGATCCGCCACACTGGGAGATATACGTACTGGATGCTACATCAGGGGACCTGCCACACTGGGAGATATATGTACTGGATGCTACATCAGGGGACCTGCCACACAGGGAGATATATGTACTGGATGCTACATCAGGGGACCTGCCACATTGGGAGATATACGTACTGGATGCTACATCAGGGGGCCCGCCACACTGGGACATATACGTACTGGATGCTACATCAGGGGGCCCGCCACACTGGGAGATATACGTACTGGATGCTACATCAGGGGACCTGCCACACAGGGAGATATACGTACTGGATGCTACATCAGGGGGCCCGCCACACTGGGAGATATACGTACTGGATGCTACATCAGGGGACCTGCCACATTGGGAGATATACGTACTGGATGCTACATCAGGGGGCCCGCCACACTGGGAGATATACGTACTGGATGCTACATCAGGGGGCCCGCCACACTGGGAGATATATGTACTGGATGCTACATCAGGGATCCACCACACTGGGAGATATACGTACTGGATGCTACATCAGGGGACCCGCCACACCGGGAGATATACGTACTGGATGCTACATCAGGGATCCACCACACTGGGAGATATACGTACTGGATGCTACATCAGGGATCCACCACACAGGGAGATATACGTACTGGATGCTACATCAGGGGACCCGCCACACTGGGAGATATACGTACTGGATGCTACATCAGGGGACCCGCCACACTGGGAGATATATGTACTGGATGCTACATCAGGGGACCCGCCACACCGGGAGATATACGTACTGGATGCTACATCAGGGGACCCGCCACACTGGGAGATATACGTACTGGATGCTACATCAGGGGACCCGCCACACTGGGAGATATACGTACTGGATGCTACATCAGGGGACCCTCCACACAGGGAGATATATGTACTGGATGCTACATCAGGGGGCCCGCCACACAGGGAGATATATGTACTGGATGCTACATCGGGGCCCGCCACACAGGGAGATATACGTACTGGATGCTACATCGGGGCCCGCCACACTGGGAGATATACGTACTGGATGCTACATCAGGGGACCCGCCACACAGGGAGATATATGTACTGGATGCTACATCAGGGGGCTCGCCACACCGGGAGATATACGTACTGGATGCTACATCAGGGGGCCCGCCACACTGGGAGATATACGTACTGGATGCTACATCAGGGGGCCCGCCACACAGGGAGATATACGTACTGGATGCTACATCAGGGGACCCGCCACACAGGGAGATATACGTACTGGATGCTACATCAGGGGGCCCGCCACACTGGGAGATATACGTACTGGATGCTACATCAGGGGACCCGCCACACTGGGAGATATACGTACTGGATGCTACATCAGGGGACCCGCCACACTGGGAGATATACGTACTGGATGCTACATCAGGGGACCCGCCACACTGGGAGATATACGTACTGGATGCTACATCAGGGGACCTGCCACACAGGGAGATATATGTACTGGATGCTACATCAGGGGGCCCGCCACACAGGGAGATATATGTACTGGATGCTACATCGGGGCCCGCCACACCGGGAGATATACGTACTGGATGCTACATCGGGGCCCGCCACACTGGGAGATATACGTACTGGATGCTACATCAGGGGACCTGCCACACAGGGAGATATATGTACTGGATGCTACATCAGGGGGCTCGCCACACCGGGAGATATACGTACTGGATGCTACATCAGGGGGCCCGCCACACTGGGAGATATACGTACTGGATGCTACATCAGGGGGCCCGCCACACAGGGAGATATACGTACTGGATGCTACATCAGGGGACCCGCCACACAGGGAGATATACGTACTGGATGCTACATCAGGGGGCCCGCCACACTGGGAGATATACGTACTGGATGCTACATCAGGGGACCCGCCACACTGGGAGATATACGTACTGGATGCTACATCAGGGGACCCGCCACACTGGGAGATATACGTACTGGATGCTACATCAGGGGACCCGCCACACTGGGAGATATACGTACTGGATGCTACATCAGGGGACCTGCCACACAGGGAGATATATGTACTGGATGCTACATCAGGGGGCCCGCCACACAGGGAGATATATGTACTGGATGCTACATCGGGGCCCGCCACACCGGGAGATATACGTACTGGATGCTACATTAGGGGGCCCGCCACACTGGGAGATATACGTACTGGATGCTACATCAGGGGACCTGCCACACAGGGAGATATATGTACTGGATGCTACATCAGGGGGCTCGCCACACCGGGAGATATACGTACTGGATGCTACATCAGGGGGCCCGCCACACTGGGAGATATACGTACTGGATGCTACATCAGGGGACCTGCCACACAGGGAGATATATGTACTGGATGCTACATCAGGGGGCCCGCCACACCGGGAGATATACGTACTGGATGCTACATCAGGGGGCCCGCCACACTGGGAGATATATGTACTGGATGCTACATCAGGGGACCTGCCACACTGGGAGATATACGTACTGGATGCTACATCAGGGGGCACGCCACACCGGGAGATATACGTACTGGATGCTACATCAGGGGACCTGCCACACTGGGAGATATACGTACTGGATGCTATATCAGGGGACCTGCCACACAGGGAGATATATGTACTGGATGCTACATCAGGGGGCTCGCCACACCGGGAGATATACGTACTGGATGCTACATCAGGGGACCTGCCACACAGGGAGATATACGTACTGGATGCTACATCAGGGGACCCGCCACACCGGGAGATATACGTACTGGATGCTACATCAGGGGGCCCGCCACACAGGGAGATATACGTACTGGATGCTACATCAGGGGGCCCGCCACACAGGGAGATATACGTACTGGATGCTACATCAGGGGACCCGCCACACTGGGAGATATACGTACTGGATGCTACATCAGGGGGCCTGCCACACTGGGAGATATACGTACTGGATGCTACATCAGGGGGCCCGCCACACTGGGAGATATACGTACTGGATGCTACATCAGGGGGCCTGCCACACTGGGAGATATACGTACTGGATGCTACATCAGGGGGCCCGCCACACAGGGAGATATACGTACTGGATGCTACATCAGGGGACCCGCCACACCGGGAGATATACGTACTGGATGCTACATCAGGGGACCTGCCACACTGGGAGATATACGTACTGGATGCTACATCAGGGGGCCTGCCACACTGGGAGATATACGTACTGGATGCTACATCAGGGGGCCCGCCACACAGGGAGATATACGTACTGGATGCTACATCAGGGGACCTGCCACACAGGGAGATATACGTACTGGATGATACATCAGGGGACCCGCCACACCGGGAGATATACGTACTGGATGCTACATCAGGGGGCCCGCCACACAGGGAGATATACGTACTGGATGCTACATCAGGGGACCCGCCACACCGGGAGATATACGTACTGGATGCTACATCAGGGGGCCCGCCACACAGGGAGATATACGTACTGGATGCTACATCAGGGATCCACCACACAGGGAGATATACGTACTGGATGCTACATCAGGGGGCCCGCCACACTGGGAGATATACGTAGTGGATGCAGGGCCGGCTCCGGGGCTTGTGGCGCCCCGGGCGGCTTTAGGGGGCGTGACTTTGTACAGGGGGCGTGGTCATTTACGCCCCCTGTACAGCTGAATTGATGTGCGGTGCGCGATGACGTCATCGCGCACCGCACAGCAAAGGTCCTCTCCACGAAGGGAAACTAGACGCGTACGCGTCTAGTTTCCCTTCCCAGCGGTAGCGGCCGGGGGCAGCGGGCAGCAGGGGGCACACACCAGTAGCGGATCTTGCCCTGGTGCGGCGCCCTCCGGAAGGCAGCGCCCCGGGCAAAAGTACTGCTTGCCCGTGCCAAGATCCGCTACTGACTGGATGCTACATCAGGTGACCTGTCGGTCTGGAAATATGCTGGAACTACATATGTTATTCCCTGTGTTTCCTATATGCATACCTTGCCTGCCGCTCCTACAGTATAGCACTGAGGGACACAGCCCGGTGAGAAGGGAGAGATTATTACTTTTATCCTCCATTATTATCAGGTGAAGGTGAAGGTGAGAGGGGAGAACATGCAGATAAAGAACATTGGTCTCTATGGAGAGATGCCGCGGTCAGACGCTGTTCTCTCTCCTGCTGGCAGAGTGTTGTATAATGCACAGTGGTGTCGAGAGGGGGGGGGGAGGGTCCCGGGCCCAGGTCTGATGGAGGGGCCCAGCGAGGATCCAGTAGGGGCCCAGGCCCCTCCCCCATGCCTGGCAGCAGCAGCTGCAGCTTTTCTCCTCAGTCCAGCACTTGTTGCTGTGTACTGGGCTGCAGTGTGGTCATGAAGAAGCTTAATATATAATTTTTTCCAGTATTTTTTTCTAAGGGTACATGACCACACCTCCTGTGATTAGGCCACGCCCCTTGAAAAGTACCTGGGCCCAGCCCGGCTCTCCACTGCCCTGCTAACGCCTCGTACATGGCCGCCCCAAGCGCTGCGTGACTGTCGGCGTGTTACAGTGTGTGGTAGGATCAGTTATTAGCGCTGTATTTTCCTAACTTACTGATTACTGTATAGTGATGTGGAGTATCGGGCGTGTCTGCGGAGAGTGCCCGCCCCAAACACAATACAGCGATAGGTTACATGTCAGGTGCACGGTAGATGAGCTGGACTAGAAGCAATGACAGTTTGGCCGGGGGTTATACTTAGAAAAGATAGCAAATGGCTTTATTACAGTTATTTATATGCCACCATCTAGTGGAAGAATAGGAGAAGTGCAACTCCCATTATGTACATACAACTAGATAAATAATGGCCCTCATTCCGAGTTGTTCGCAGCAGTTCATCGCATCGCAAATGGCAAAAAATTGCAAACTGCGCATGCGCGAAAGCAAAAATGCGCGTGCGCAAAGGGAGCGATACAACGCTTGTGCAAAATTACTAACTTAAAATCAGCTCGTACTACATCACCGAAAACAGGGAGTGGCGGAGGCGTGGCAGAGGCTCGGCTTCGCAATCTAACGAAATGGGCGTGAAAGTGGGCGGCTAGTGTGGGAGTAGGCAACCGGCAGTGCGTGTTTTGTGCAGAAATGCGTAGCCGATGGTAAAAATTACACAACAAATGTTCGCTATCTTGTCGCAGCCGAGGAGTAAGGCTGCAGCTACTCAGCACTTGCGAAGTACTGTTACAAGTGTGTCTGCCCTAATTAGCAATTAATTGGCCAATGAATTCACCTGTTGACCAATTACTTGTTAAACACTGCAGTTACAAAAGACTCCAAACAGCAATTGTATGCCCACATAACATTTTTAATTTTACCACGTATAAATCTGACACACTCACAAATAATGCGCTGTATTTTATTTATTTGGTTAAATACTTTGATGTTAACTGCATGTTTTAATTATTTGCTTAATACTTTCAAATTTAATCAAGTGTGAATAAACCAACTTATAAATTACATCAGCTAAATGTTCTCGACATAGACATATTCCTTTGTACATACCAAATAACATGAGCAACATAATGCAGCCTACACTTAATGTTACTTAATACCATTTTTTATTTTTTTTGTGGGAATATGTGTCCATATCTAATACTATGCCATGTTGCCCCTAGTAACCCAAGTTCCAAAGTTTTTTGTTTGTTTTTTAAGCTTTTTGTGTTCTCTCTCTCTCTCTCTCTCTCTCTCTCTCTCTCTATATACTAGGTGCTACATCGCGCCCTACGGGCGCTCTTCACACCGTCGCAAGGGGCTACACCCCCTTAAACCTTGCATGCCTTTCTGGGGTTCAATATTTGTATTATATGGAGTATTACTTATATTTATTTGTTAGTGGTTAAATATTGCACAATGAAAGGGCGTGCGATGGTGAAGGAGGCGCAGCCCCTTGCGACGGCGTGAACAGCACCTGCAGGGCACAATGTTCAGAATGTAGCGGGTGCGGGGGGGACTGTGAATGGGGGAGGGTGTCTGTAGATGCTGCGGGTGGAGGGGAGGGCGGAAGCGGGGGGTCCCGGATGGGGAAGGGTCAGGAGATGCTGCGGGTGGGGGAGGGGCAGAGGAGTGGGGGCTGCAGATTGGGTCTGGAGGCACTGCAGGTGGGAGAGGGGCAGGTGCGGGGATGTTGCGGATGGGTGAAGGGTTCCGGAGGCGCTGTGGGATGGGAAGGGGTGGGGTAGGGGGTCCGTAGGTGCCGTGGGTAGGGGAGGGGCAGGTACGGGTGGTGCGGTGGATGGGGAAGGGGGTCCGGAGGTGCTGCAGGTGGTGGAGGGGCAGGTGGGGGAGGGGTGGGGGAGGGGGGCACCGCGGATGGAGGAGGGTGTCTGCAGATGCTGCGGGTGGAGGGGGGGCAGGTGTGGGGGGAGACATATATGGGGGGTGGATGGTGGAGGGGGTCTGGAGGTGCTGTGGGTGGTGGAGGGGCGGAGGAGTGGAAGCCGCGTGTGGTGTAAGGGGCCTGGAGGCACAGCATGTGGGGGAGGGGTGGAGTGCCGCATGTGGTGGAGGGGAAGGTGCGGTGGTGTGGTGCATTGGGGAGGGGTCTGGAGGCGCTGCGGGTACTGTACCTGTAGTTGGAGGGTATGCAGTAACAGGGCCAGGACAGGGGTGACGGGGCCAGGACAGGGGTGACGGGGCCAGGACAGGGATGACGGGGCCAGAACAGGGGTGACGGGGCCAGAACAGGGGCGACGGGGCCAGGACAGAAATTACAGGGACAGGATAGGGGTGACATGGCCAGGGTAGGGGCGGCAGGACCAGGACAGGGGTGACAGGGCCAGTATAGGGTTGACAGGGCAAGCACAGGAGTGACAGGGTCAGGATAGGGGTAACAGGGCCAGGATAAGGGTGAAAGGGCCAGGATAAGGGTGATAGGGACATGACAGAACACAGGGCACGGGACAGATTGGTATTAGGGACAAAACAGTGGTGACAGACAGATGTGTCTTACCGGAGTCACTGCTGCTGGCTGCTGCTGTTCCACTCCAACCTGTTGGGATCTGCTGCTGGTGGAGACTTGGCATGGTTGACTCTCTCAGGCTGGAGTCCTGCTTCCTCTGCCCGCCCGCATCACTCCCCCCCTCCTCAGTCACACACCGCAGACCTCGCGCAGCTGCCGGGCACTGTGGTAAGGTGAGACTGGGAGTGACTGGTTAGCCCCCAGGAGACGCCGCGGCTGGAGGGAGGAGGGGTCATAGCATGCACACGGCGCATACCTCACGGCTGCTGGGCACTGTGGTAAGGGGAGACTGGGAGTGACTGGTTACCTCCCAGGAGACGCTGCGGCTGGAGGGAGGAGGGGGTCGGAGGCTGCAAGCAGCTCGGACTTCTGCAGCGCTACCCGCCGGCTAAAGTGTGTGAAGGAGCTGGGTGCACCTCACTGTGGGCGGAAGCGCTGCAGCTAGCGGTGGGGTTGCCGGGGCTGGAGATAACAGAGGCAGTACGGAACCTGCACAGTGGCAGGTGCCCCACAAAACTGCAGCTAAGAAGTGTGGAGTGTGCCAGAAAGTGACGCTCCTCAGCGCCAGAGAGACCCTGCTGAGTTTGCTGATGTGTGGGGTCAAGCACACAATGAGCCGTTGCCCGTCTGTCTGTATGGCATACCCCTCACACACCCCCATACCTCCCACCTGTCCCGATTTTCGTGGGACAATCCAATTTTTTAGGGTCTGTCCCGCTGTCCCACCCGCGGGCCACAGTGTCCCGCGGTGGTGGTGGTGTTGGGGGGGGGGGGCAGTTGGGAAGCTCCTGTACTCTCTGTTCTGCTTAGCAGAGCAGCGGTGAATTTAGTGTAGACAGAGGGAGAGGGGTCATCAGGGGGTACGGATTAAGGGGGGGTTCCATCAGCAGAGCCGGATTAAGGGGGAAGCCAGGGGGTACGTACCATGGGCCCCACGGTTTTAGGGGGCTCCCCGGCTGGAGTAGCTCTGTCCCAGCTCGGAAGCTCCCCCGTCCTGCCAGTAACAGCGGCAGCATTGTGCTACAGTCAGCACATGCTGCTGCGTGTTGGCAGGTCTGTGGTGGTGCAGGGAGGCAGCAGTCTCCCTGCTTTCTTCTGCCTGTGCGGGTGTGTAGGGTGGAGTAACCACCCCCTCTGGATTTACCCCTAGCTGAGGGGCCAAAATCCCATTTTAAAAAAAATCCTGGATTTTGCATAAGGAGGCGTGGCCACGCAGCTCGCGATTAGGCCACGCCCCCAACCCACAGCAGGCACAGCAATGAGATAGGGCCCCTTGTCTTAAGTGCCCTGGGCCCCCCAGACTCATAATCCGCCCCTGGAGGCATGCCAGCAGCTCACAGAGCGCTGGGCATGCCCCCTCACTGACGAAAACGGGGGCCCTCCTGTGAAGCCCCACCCCCTTTTCCTTGGCTACGCCCCATTTTTGCTGTGTGTGTGTGTGTGTGTGTCCTCCTGCCTGAAGAAAGCTGGGAGGTATGCACCCCTGCCTGTGCCATGCCCATACCATCTGCTTCTGCTCCTGGTCTCCTATAGATTTGCCCAGATCTGTGACTCATTTGAATAACTCCGCCCAGTGTTGTGACTCCACCCAGCGTTAGCAAATGAAGCACAAAGTCACAGATCTGGGCTATTATATAGGAGATATATATATATATATATATATATATATATTTATATATATATATATATATATATATATACACATACACATACACATATATGTTTAAGAATTCCGGAAAAATATTACTTGTGTGTGTGTGTCTATATAACTATCTAGAGACATATATCAAGACATTGTCATGTTGTTTTTTTCTTTTATTCTACAAACCTACAATGCTAGTTATTAATAAGCATGTATTTGGAATACAAATTTGCAACAATAGATGTGTGTGTGTGTGATTGTGTGTGTGTGTGTGTGAGTGTGTGTTATGCACACCAGTGCCTGCAGGAATGTACTGGTGTTGGAACTGTGATGCACACCAGTGCCTGCAGGAATGTACTGGTGTCTGAACGGAGAGGGATGCAAAACAAATGAACTCACAGACAGACTGGGGAATCTCCTATATAATACCCAGATCTGTGATCTTGTGATTCATTTGCTAACGCTGGGCGGAGTCACAACAGTGGGCAGAGTTAGTCAAATGAGTCACAGATCTGGCCAAATCTATAGGACACTAGGAGCAGCTGCAGAAGCAGATAGTATGGACATGGCACAGGCAGGGTGCATACCTCCCAGCTTTCACACACACACACACACACACACACACACACACAGCGAAAAGGGGGCGTGGCTTCACGGGAGGGCCCCGTTTTCGTCAGTGAGGGGGCATGCCCAGCGCTCTGTGAGCTGCTGGCATGCTCCCAGGGGCTGATTATGAGTCCAGGGGGCACAGGGTACTTGAGACAGGGGAGCCCTATCTCATTGCTGTGCATGCTGTGGGTTGGGGGTGTGGCCTAATCGCAAGACGCGAGGCCACACCCCATTATGCAAATTCCGGGATTTATTTTTTTTTTAATGGAATTTTGGCCCCTCAGCTAGAGGTAAATCCAGAGGAGGTGGTCGCTCCCCCTACACACTCGCACAGGCAGAAAAAAGCAGGGAGACTGCTGCCTCCCTGCAACACCACAGACCTGCCAATACGCAGCAGCGTGTGCTGACTGTAGCACAATGCTGCCGTTGTTGCTGGGGGAGCTTCTGAGCTGGGACAGAGCTACTCCAGCCGGGGGGGCCCCTAAAACTGTGGGGCCAACGGTACGTACCGCCTGCCCCCCCCCTTAATCCGGCTTTGCTGCTGGAACCCCCCCTTAATCCGTACCCCCTGATGCCCCCTCTCCCTCTGTCTCCACTATTCACCGCTGCTCTACTAAGCAGAACAGCGAGTACAGGAGCTTTCCAACTGCTCCCCCCCCCCCCCCCCCACCGCAGGACACTGCGACCCGCGGGTGGGGCAGCGGGACAGACCCCCAAAAATGGGACTGTCCCGCGAAAATTGGGACATTTGGGAGGTATGGGGGTGTGTGAGGGGGTATGCCATACTTGACCCCCACATCAGCATACTCAGCAGGGTCTCTCTGGCGGGGAGGAGCGTCACATTCTGGCACACTCCACGCTTCTTAGCTGTAGTTTTGTGGGTCACCAGCCGCTGTGCACTTTCCGTACTGCCTCTGTTATCTCCAGCCCCTGCGACCCCACCGCTAGCTGCAGCGCTGCCACCCGCAGTGAGTTGCGCCCAGCTCATTCACACACTTTAGCCGGCGGGTAGCGCTGCAGAAGTCCGCGCTGCTTGCAGGCTCTGACCCCCTCCTCCCTCCAGCATCAGCGTCTCCTGGGAGCTAACCAGTCACTCCCAGTCTCCCCTTACCATAGTGCCCAGCAGCCGTGAGGTCCGCGCCACGTGCATGCTATGACCCCCTCCTCCCTCCAGCCGCAGCATCTCCTGGGGGCTAACCAGTCACTCCCAGTCTCACCTTACCACAGTGCCCGGCAGCTGCGCGAGGTCTGCGGTGTGTGACTGAGGAGGGGGGGAGTGATGCGGACGGGCAGAGGAAGCAGGAATACAGCCTAAGAGAGTCAGCCATGCCAAGTCTCCACCAGCAGCAGGTGCCAACAGGTTGGAGTGGAACAGCAGCAGCCAGCAGCAGTGACTCCGGTGAGACACATCTGTCTGTCACCACTGTTCTGTCCCTAATACCAATCTCTCCCGTGCCCTGTGTACTGTCATGTCCCTGTCACCCCTGGCCTTGACCTGCCACCCTTATCCTGGCCCTTTCACCCTTATCCTGGCCCTGTCACCCTTATGCTGGCCCTGCTACCACTATCCTGGCCCTGTCACCCCTGTGCTTGCCCTGTCAACCCTATACTGGCCCTGTCACCCCTGTCCTGGTCCTGCCGCCCCTACACTGACCCTGTCACCCCTATCCTGTCCCTGTCATTTCTGTCCCGGCACCGTCGCCCATGTCCTGGCCCCGTCACCCCTGTCCTGGCCCCGTCACCCCTGTTCTGACCCCGTCACCCCTGTCCTGGCCCAGTCAACCCTGTTCTGACCCTGTCACCCCTGTCCTGGCCCTGTTACTGCATACCCTCCAACTACCTTTTTGGCAGGTACAGTACCCGCAGCACCTCCAGACCTCTCCCCAATGCACCACACCTCCGCACCTTCCCCTCCACCACATGCGGCACTCCACCCCTCCCCCACATGCTGTGCCTCCAGACCCCCTACACCACCCGCGGCTCCCACTCCTCCGCCCCTTCACCACCCCCAGCAATCTCCAGGCCCCCTCCACCATTCACCCCCCTTATATGTCTCCCCCACACCTGCCCCCTCCCTCCGCATCATCTGCAGACACCCTCCTCCATCCGCGGTCCCCCCCTCACCCACCCCTCCCCCACCAATGGCACCCCCGCACCTGCCCCACCACCACCTGCAGCACCTCCGGACCTCCTTCCCCATCTGCCGCAACACCCGTACCTGCCCCTCCCCTACCCATGGCGCCTGCGGACCCCTACCCCACCAGTGGCACTCCCGCCCCTTCCCATCCCACAGCACCTCCGGAACCCTTCACCCATCTGCAACATCCCCACACCTGCCCCTCCCCCACCCATGGCACCCCTGCCCCTCCCCCACCTGCAGTGCCTCCGGACCCCTCCCCCATCTGCATCCCCCACTCCTCTGCCCCTCCCCCACCCGCAGCACCTCCCAACCCTTCCCCACCCGGGCCCCACCCCCACTTCCGCCCCCCCTCCATCCGCAGCATCTACAGACACCATCCGCAGTACCCCCCGCACCCGCTACATTCTGTACATTGTGGCCTGCAGGTGCTGTTCACGCCGTTGCAAGGGGCTGCGCCTCCTTCACCATCGCACACCCTTTCATTGTGCAATATTTAACCACTAACAAAGGAATGCAGGTGATACTCCATATAACACAAATATTGAACCCCAGAAAGGCATGCAAGGGTTAAGGGGGCGTAGCCCCTTGCGACGGTGTGAAGAGCGCCCGTAGGGCGCGATGAAGCACCTAGTTTATTCATAAATAACCTTGCCTAACCCCTATTATAAAATGTTTTATAGGTCTGAATTCTGTTTGTGTTGCCAGGGCCGAAACTAGGAGTTTTGTCACCCGGGGCGAGACATTAACTTGACGCCCCCCCCGGCATTCAACTGTGAGTATATATATATATATATATATATCATAAATTCCATAAGGGCAAAGGGGATAGCTATACATTTTCACACTTTTTTTATTTTTCATTTTTTATTTATTTGGGCTACAGATGAAGAAAAAAATAGAATAACTCACACATTGATACATAAAATCACACCCCTAAGCACATACACGCACACATACATTCACTTACATACATACGTACATATAATCACACACCTGTATGAATACATATGGGCCCTCATTCCGAGTTGATCGGTCGCAATGCGAATGTAGCAGAGTTACACACGCTAAGCCGCCGCCTACTGGGAGTGTATCTTAGCTTCTTAAATGTGCGGCCGATGTATGCGCAATATTGCGATCACAAACGAGTTAGCAGTTTTTGAGTAGCTTCAGACTTACTCTGCCTGTGCGATCAGTTCAGTGCTTTTCGTTCCTGGCTGACGTCATAAACACACCCAGCGTTCGCCCAGGCACACCCACCGTTTCCCCGGCCACTCCTGCGTTTTTTCCGGAAACAGTAGCGTTTCCAGCCACACGCCCCTAAAACGCCGTGTTTCCACCCAGTAACACCCATTTCCTGTCAATCACAATGCGATCGCCGGAGCGATGAAAAAGCCGTGAGTAAAAATACTAACTTCATAGTAAAGTTACTTGGCGCAGTCGCAGTGCGAACATTGCGCATGCGCACTAAGCGGAATTTCATTGCGATGCGATGAAAAACACCGAGCGAACAACTCGGAATGAGGGCCATGGGTCGGGGCTGTTTCGCCGACAGTCCGCACCCCGACACTGGGATCCCAGCCGTAAAATGGTGCCGGCGGGGTGGGGGGCGAGTGCAACATATATAGTGACACATATACATACAGTGACACACGAGCACCCATACACCTATTCACATACAGTCACACACAAGCACACATTCATACACACATACTGTATATAAATCACACACACATACACTGCCCCTTCCTTAAGTCATACTCACTATTTAGGCTGTGCTGCTGCTCTCTTCTCCTCCTCTTCTCTCCCATGCTGAGGGCTGGCTGGCATGACACTGTGTACAGTGCCGTTTAGCCCCGCCCCCTTTTCGGGCCACAGGGTGCTTCTTTTCCAGTGCAGCACTGCAATGCACTGGCAGGGAGGGAGTGGAGGGGGTAAATTGTCCCCTGTGCCCACTCTTAATCCTGCTCTGCCGATCACACGCTGCAAAGATAAAACTGAAAGTAAACTACAGCTCCTGACAGCAAGGGCTGCTGGGAGATGTAGTTTATTTTCAGTTTCAGCGATGCGGTGTGCTCGGCTTCATAGACGGCAAGGTAGCGTCTAGTTTTTCCCACCTAGGCGGCACTTGCTCTAAGTCAGAGAATGCTGCCGCATAGGGAGGGGGCGTTAGGGGGGACTGAAGTGTCAGTCTCTGCGCCCTCTCCAATGCGGCGCCCAGGTCACATGCCCCCCTAGCCCCCCCTTAGTTTCGGCCGTGGTGTTGCGTTATTGTTTGTTATTTCTCATGTTGTTTACAGTTAGGCAATAAAATGCATAACTTACACTGTCACTCATTAGCAAATGAAACATTTCACATATTGCGTATGATTAATTTATTACCTTAAACACAGGCATTTTGAGTGAATCAATTAGAAAATTCGTTTTTTTTCAAATAACATATTGTAGTTGTTGCTGCAGCCTTGATCATTTCTGTTTTTTGTTTGCTGGGTGCAGAGGATTGGGATGGTTCATTGGTCCTGGTTCTGCTGGATCGTCTAACTGGGGAGGTAACTGGGGTCTGGCTTGGTGTGGTTGTTCCTGAGCTTGAGCTTAGTTGGTGGGATGCCAACACATTTAGGCTTTGGCTCAGGTTGTTGAGGCTTGCTGTGAGTTGTGTATTTGCGGCAGTGTTGTTGGCAATGATTCTGGAGAGGTTTTCGTTAATTAATTGGTTGTGTAGGATAATTTGTATGAGGGCTTGTTGCTGCCACTGTTGGTCATCCATGATTCTTTGTAAATTTGCGTGCATTTTGCTGTTGTCTGCCCTCATCTGATCCATTGAATTTGCAACTCTGACAACTTGAACTATCAGTCTGCCTGAGTTCCAACTGAGTCTAGGCAGATGAGGGGGCAGACTGGCAAGGTATTGGCTGTGGGTGTTCAGACAGGCATAGTGTTGCGCCTGTTGTGTTGCCCAACTGGACCAAAACTCTATGCCCATTTGGGGCTGGGGTGGTGTTGGGCTCAATTGGGGGCTGTGGGATGTTTGGGGTGGTTGGGTTATGTCCTGCGGCGTGGTTGGCTGGTTAGGATCTATCGCTTGCAGGTGTAGTGTATACGAATCCTGCAAGTCAGTTTCCTGCTGGGTATCCTCAGGCATGATGGGTGGTTCTGTATGGAGTTGAAGACAGCCACTATTTAGTCAATATTTAGCATTGGTCTTTTTATAGCTTTACGTCAACATGCATTACTTCTTAATATTGATGTTGGAAATGAGAAATAGATTGTGGGCTAAACTTAACAATTTAGCTCACCTTTTTGTAGAAATAATAAGAATTTACTTACCGATAATTCTATTTCTCGTAGTCCGTAGTGGATGCTGGGGACTCCGTCAGGACCATGGGGGATAGCGGCTCCGCATGAGACAGGGCACAAAAAAGTAAGCTTTTAGGATCACATGGTGTGTACTGGCTCCTCCCCCTATGACCCTCCTCCAAGCCTCAGTTAGGTACTGTGCCCGGACGAGCGTACACAATAAGGAAGGATCTTGAATCCCGGGTAAGACTCATACCAGCCACACCAATCACACCGTACAACTTGTGATTTGAACCCAGTTAACAGTATGATAACAACGAAGTAGCCTCTAAAAAGATGGCTCACAACAATAATAACCCGATTTTTGTAACAATAACTATGTACAAGTATTGCAGACAATCCGCACTTGGGATGGGCGCCCAGCATCCACTACGGACTACGAGAAATAGAATTATCGGTAAGTAAATTCTTATTTTCTCTAACGTCCTAGTGGATGCTGGGGACTCCGTCAGGACCATGGGGATTATACCAAAGCTCCCAAACGGGCGGGAGAGTGCGGATGACTCTGCAGCACCGAATGAGAAAACTCCAGGTCCTCATTAGCCAGAGTATCAAATTTGTAAAATTTTACAAACGTGTTCTCCCCTGACCACGTAGCTGCTCGGCAAAGTTGTAATGCCGAGACCCCTCGGGCAGCCACCCAAGATGAGCCCACCTTCCTTGTGGAGTGGGCCTTTACAGATTTAGGCTGTGGCAGG
Organism: Pseudophryne corroboree; assembly: GCF_028390025.1. Taxonomy (NCBI): domain Eukaryota; kingdom Metazoa; phylum Chordata; class Amphibia; order Anura; family Myobatrachidae; genus Pseudophryne; species Pseudophryne corroboree. The sequence continues at coordinate 827,393,949 of NC_086449.1, read as the reverse complement.
CCTGCCACAGAATGTGCAAGTTGGATTGTGCTACACATCCAACGAGCAATCGTCTGCTTAGACGCAGGAGCACCCATCTTATTGGGTGCATACAGGATAAACAACGAGTCAGATTTTCTGACTCCAGCCGTCCTGGAAACATATATTTTCAGGGCCCTGACTACGTCCAACAACTTGGAATCCTCCAAGTCGCTAGTAGCCGCAGGCACCACAATAGGCTGGTTCAAGTGAAAAGCCGAAACCACCTTAGGGAGAAAATGAGGACGTGTCCGCAGTTCTGCCCTGTCCGAATGGAAAATCAGATATGGGCTTTTATACGATAAAGCCGCCAATTCTGATACTCTCCTGGCTGAAGCCAGGGCCAGTAGCATGGTTACTTTCCATGTAAGATACTTCAAATCTACCGATTTGAGAGGCTCAAACCAATGGGATTTGAGAAAATCCAAAACTACGTTTAGATCCCACGGTGCCACTGGAGGCACAATCGGGGGCTGTATATGTAGTACACCTTTGACAAAAGTTTGTACTTCAGGCACTGAAGCCAATTCTTTCTGGAAGAAAATCGATAAGGCCGAAATTTGAACCTTAATAGACCCCAATTTGAGGCCCATAGACAATCCTGCCTGCAGGAAATGTAGGAATCGACCCAATTGAAATTCTTCCGTTGGGGCCTTCTTGACCTCACACCACGCAACATATTTTCTCCAAATGCGGTGATAATGTTGTGCGGTCACTTCCTTCCTGGCTTTAATCAAGGTAGGAATAACTTCCTCTGGAATGCCCTTTTCTTTTAGAATCCGGCGTTCAACCGCCATGCCGTCAAACGCAGTCGCGGTAAGTCTTGGAACATACAAGGTCCCTGCTGAAGCAGATCCCTTCTTAACGGTAGAGGCCACGGGTCTTCCGTGAGCATCTCTTGAAGTTCCGGGTACCAAGTCCTTCTTGGCCAATCCGGAGCCACGAGTATTGTTCTTACTCCCCGTAGCCGTATAATTCTCAGTACCTTTGGTATGAGAGGCAGATGAGGAAACACATACACGAACTGGTACACCCACGGTGTTATCAGAGCGTCCACAGCTATTGCCTGAGGGTCTCTTGACCTGGCGCAATATCTGTCCAGTTTCTTGTTGAGGCGGGACGCCATCATGTCCACCTTTGGTTTTTCCCAACGGTTCACAATCATGTGGAAGACTTCTGGATGAAGTCCCCACTCTCCCGGGTGGAGGTCGTGTCTGCTGAGGAAGTCTGCTTCCCAGTTGTCCACTCCCGGAATGAACACTGCTGACAGTGCTATGACATGATTTTCCGCCCAGCGAAGAATCCTTGCAGCTTCTGTCATTGCTCTTCTGCTTCTCGTGCCGTCCTGTCTGTTTACGTGGGCGACTGCCGTGATGTTGTCCGACTGGATCAACACCGGCTGACCCTGAAGCAGCGGTTTTGCCAGGCTTAGAGCATTGTAAATCGCTCTTAGCTCCAGTATATTTATGTGAAGAGACGTCTCCAGGTTTGACCACACGCCCTGGAAGTTTCTTCCCTGTGTGACTGCTCCCCAGCCTCGTAGGCTGGCATCCGTAGTCACCAGGACCCAGTCCTGTATGCCGAATCTGCGGCCCTCTAACAGATGGGCACTCTGCAACCACCACAGAAGAGACACCCTTGTTCTTGGTGACAGTGTTATCCGCTGATGCATGTGCAGATGCGATCCGGACCATTTGTCCAGCAGATCCCACTGAAATATTCGTGCGTGGAATCTGCCGAATGGAATTGCTTCGTAAGAAGCCACCATCTTTCCCAGGACTCTTGTGCATTGATGTACTGACACATTTCCTGGTTTTAGGAGGTTCCTGACAAGTTCGGATAACTCCCTTGCTTTCTCCTCCGGGAGAAACACCTTTTTCTGAACAGTGTCCAGAATCATTCCCAGGAACAGCAGACGTGTCGTCGGGGTCAATTGAGATTTTGGAAGATTCAGAATCCACCCGTGTTGTTGAAGCACTACTTGAGTTAGTGCTACTCCGACTTCCAGCTGTTCTCTGGACCTTGCCCTTATCAGGAGATCGTCCAAGTAAGGGATAATTAATACGCCTTTTCTTCGTAGAAGAACCATCATTTCGGCCATTACCTTGGTAAAGACCCGAGGTGCCGTGGACAAACCAAACGGCAGCGTTTAAAACTGATAATGACAGTTTTGTATCACGAACCTGAGATACCCTTGGTGTGAAGGGTAAATTGGGACATGCAGATAAGCATCTTTTATGTCCAGGGACACCATGAAGTCCCCTTCTTCCAGATTCGCTAACACTGCTCTGAGTGACTCCATCCTGAACTTGAATTTCTGTATGTACAGGTTCAAGGATTTCAGATTTAGAATAGGTCTTACCGAACCGTCCGGCTTCGGTACCACAAATAGTGTGGAATAATACCCCTCTCCCTGTTGTAGGAGGGGTACCTTGACTATCACCTGCTGAGAATACAGCTTGTGAATGGCTTCCAATACCGTCGCCCTTTCTGAGGGAGACGTTGGTAAAGCAGACTTTAGGAACCGGCGAGGGGGAGACTTTTCGAATTCCAACTTGTAACCCTGAGATACTACTTGCAGGATCCAAGGGTCCACCTGTGAGCGAGCCCACTGTGTGCTGAAAGTCTTTAGTCGACCCCCCACCGCCCCTGAGTCCGCTTGTACAGCCCCAGCGTCATGCTGAGGCCTTTGCAGAAACCGGGGAGGGCTTCTGTTCCTGGGAAGGAGCTGCTTGCTGCCCTCTCTTACCCTTTCCTCTGCCTCGGGGCAGATATGACTGTCCTTTTCCCCGCTTGTTCTTATAGGACCGAAAGGACTGCGGCTGAAAATACGGTGTCTTTTTCTGTTGGGAGGGGGTCTGAGGTAAAAAGGTGGATTTTCCGGCAGTTGCCGTGGCCACCAGATCTGATAGACCGACGCCAAACAATTCCTCCCCTTTATACGGCAATACTTCCATATGCCGTTTGGAATCCGCATCACCTGACCACTGTCGCGTCCATAAACTTCTTCTGGCAGATATGGACATCGCACTTACTCTCGATGCCAGAGTGCAAATATCCCTCTGAGCATCTCGCATATAAAGAAAAGCATCCTTTAATTGCTCTAAAGTCAATAAAATACTGTCCCTATCCAGGGTATCAATATTTTCAGTCAGGGAATCCGACCACACCACCCCAGCACTGCACATCCAGGCTGAGGCTATTGCTGGTCGCAGTATAACACCAGTATGTGTGTATATACTCTTCAGGGTAGTTTCCAGCCTCCTATCAGCTGGATCCTTGAGGGCGGCCATATCAGGAGACGGCAACACCACTTGTTTTGATAAGCGTGTGAGCGCCTTATCCACCCTAGGGGGTGTTTCCCAGCGCGCCCTAACCTCTGGTGGGAAGGGGTATAGTGCCAATAACTTCTTAGAAATTAGCAGTTTTCTATCTGGGTTAACCCACGCTTCATCACACACGTCATTCAATTCCTCTGATTCTGGAAAAACTACAGGTAGTTTTTTCACACCCCACATAATACCCCTATTTGAGGTACCTGCAGTATCAGAGATATGCAAAGCCTCTTTCATTGCCGTGATCATATAACGTGTGGCCCTATTGGAAAATACGTTTGTTTCTTCACCGTCGACACTAGATTCTTCTGTGTCGGTACCTGTGTCGACTGACTGAGGTAAGGGACGTTTTACAGCCCCTGACGGTGCCTGAGACGCCTGGGCAGGTACTAACTGGTTTGCCGGCCGTCTCATGTCGTCAACTGACTTTTGCAGCGTGCTAACATTATCACGTAATTCCATAATTAAAGCCATCCATTCCGGTGTCGACTCCCTAGGGGGTGACATCACCATTACCGGCAATTGCTCCGCCTCCACACCAACATCGTCCTCATACATGTCGACACACACGTACCGACACACAGCAGACACACAGGGAATGCTCTTATCGAAGACAGGACCCCACTAGCCCTTTGGGGAGACAGAGGGAGAGTTTGCCAGCACACACCCAAGCGCTATAATATATATGGTAACAACCTTATATAAGTGTTGTTCCTTATAGCAGCTTAAATATATCAAAATATCGCCAAAAGGTGCCCCCCCTCTCTGTTTTACCCTGTTTCTGTAGTGCAGTGCAGGGGAGAGTCCTGGGAGCCTTCCTCACAGCGGAGCTGAGCAGGAAAATGGCGCCGTGTGCTGAGAATAAGCCCCGCCCCCTTTTCGTCTGGCTTTTCTCCCGGAGTTTTAGATATCTGGCATGGGTTAAATACATACATATAGCCTCAATGGCTATATGTGATGTATTCTTTTGCCCTAAAGGTATTAAATATTGCTGCCCAGGGCGCCCCCAGCAGCGCCCTGCACCCTCCGTGACCGTTTGGTGTGAAGTGTGTGACAACAATGGCGCACAGCTGCAGTGCTGTGCGCTACCTTCATGAAGACTGAAGAGCCTTCTGCCGCCTGTTTCCGGACCTTCAATCTTCAGCATCTGTAAGGGGGGTCGGCGGCGCGGCTCCGGGACGAACCCCAGGGTGAGACCTGTGTTCCGACTCCCTCTGGAGCTATGTGTCCAGTAGCCTAAGACTCCAATCCATCCTGCACGCAGGTGAGTTGAAATTCTCTCCCCTAAGTCCCTCGATGCAGTGAGCCTGTTGCCAGCAGGACTCACTGAAAATAAAAAACCTAAAAACTTTTTCTAAGCAGCTCTTTAGGAGAGCCACCTAGATTGCACCCTGCTCGGACGGGCACAAAAACCTAACTGAGGCTTGGAGGAGGGTCATAGGGGGAGGAGCCAGTACACACCATGTGATCCTAAAAGCGTACTTTTTTGTGCCCTGTCTCCTGCGGAGCCGCTATCCCCCATGGTCCTGACGGAGTCCCCAGCATCCACTAGGACGTTAGAGAAATGTGGCTTCTAACGTTCCCTACTCAGTTCAAAAGTGTTTCAGGGAATTGTTGGACTCTGAGCCATAATTAATGTGCTAACACGACGAACTCTAACAAATACAAATTACTACATTTACATATTGTGTATGCAGCTTACTTTTGTAAAACACACACAATACAATAAATGTGTTGAGCAATACACTCATACATTGTTCAAGGCAGTCAGTGGTCTGGCCAAAACTTGAACAAATATAGTGCAAATAAATGTAATTTAATAATATGGTTGAAAATGTCTTAAGGTGGCCTATGTTTAGAACTGGTGATGTTGGGCATGCAAAACAATTGGATTAGACTTAACATTTATGTAGCTGTTTCTAGCACACACAAAAAATTGGTTGCTATGGACAACATCACATCTGAATTTTTTTTTTTTAAACTAACGTTACCCCCATGTGCTTGCTGTTGGTGATTATTACAAGGATGATTGTTTTTTTTGTAACACATTTTAGTTGGCTGTGCACAAACAGTGGGGCAGATGTAGTAACCTGGAGAAGGCATAAGGAAGTGATAAACCAGTGATATGTGCAAGGTGATAAAGGCACCAGCCAATCAGCTCCAATATGTAAATTAATAGTTAGGATCTTTTTAGCTGCTGCCTTTATCACCTTGCACATATCACTGGTTTATCACTTCCTTATGCCTTCTCCAGGTTCATACATCTACCCCACTGTTTATTAATGTTTTTACAATTAATTGTTATGTTTACTCACCAGACAGCTGACGGGATTGTGGTTCCTCACTTTGTGGACTGGCCAAAATGACTTGTGGTGGCTGGGACGACACTGTAGAGATGCGCCGTTATAGTGGTGAGGATGCTGCTGGAGATTCAGCCTCAAGCCGCCGTCTCTTGGTACCAATCTTATGGAGACTATCCGAGCCCTGTGATGTGCACCTTAGTGGAGGGGGGTTTGATGCAGAAGGACCTATGTGATAAGATAAACATTAACATTCTGCTTTTCTATGTGTTTTCCGAATATGTTGTCAAAGTCAGAAAAATATCACGCTGCACGTTGCCATATATGCACCTCATGTGTGTGCACGCTACATATTTAATCAAAATAATGTATTGTATAAGTTAATATTCCCCTGAGTCCAGCAGGTATCAGTGGGTCTCAAATGGCTCTTTGACCTTAGAGATTCCCCAAACAATAGTTTGCATGTTGGGAGGGCTTCACATCTTCATATGCATAGTTAAGCACAGGAATAGTAATTGAAGATTAATTGTATTCCGAATCAGTATCTTTCCCGCAGACGGAGTACAATAGCCTTTAATTACACTGAGCTTTGAGACTCAATGAGGAGGGCCAACACATGTGTTTACGAAATGGGGCTGGATTTGTCTCCAGAAGAATGATTGCTGAGATGTCATTGTCTCAACTGAGAGTGGACAGTGGGACAGTATTCGCCAAACAATAGCTTCCCACAAGACAGGAATGTGTTAGTCATCATCCATTGTTTTGCATAACCAAGGCCACTGATACAAGACAGCCCACATACTGTGAAAGACACACTTCCTGTGGTTGACACACCCCCACAGCTGGAATGCAGGTATGATATTATCCACTGGAAATCACAGGGCTCACTCACTCACACAGCTACCTGGCACCCAGCAGCATGGCTGCTTCATCCCTAGGTCTGACCTCCAAGCGGAAGGCTAAGTATAGAATTCACATGGCTAGATAAGGAAATATAGACAGATTGCTTTAAGGTCAATGGTGCTGGTTTAAATAGGATATTGTAACTTGTTTGTGTGATAGATCTGGGAATCTGTGATGGTAGCTGGGACATTAGACAACCTGTAGCATAGCATTTGTGGTATTTGTTTGCCTATGGTGATTTAAAATAGATTGTGCTGGTTTGTTATAATATATCTTGTTAATCATGAATACCACCATGCAGTTACTTTTGAATATGTGCTTGTAGCAATGGCAGGCTGATACTTGTGGGTACCTGGTGGTCTGGTCTTGTGATAGCTCATATGCTCTGGTTATTGAGATACTGTGTTTGCTTGAAATTGTGAAAGGTGATTTAGATGGTTTGGAATTGTAAAATCAGAACATATGCATTGTTTTGAAGCTTGGACATTTTGGAATAAAATGGAGTCTTGTGTCTTCTGCTATGTGATTGTGGTGTAGCAGAGAGTGCCATGTGTTTGGACCTGCAAATCTAAAATGGCTGCTAGCATCCCCTTTTCAACCATGTGTTGCAGTCTTTGGAATCATTGGAGTTTTCCCAAAATGGAGTCTAGCTTCTGTCCCATGCGGTATTGTAGGGTTGTGTATATCGGGACAGCCAGTATGGGTAAGCTCAAGTATTTTCTCCACAAAGATTCTCAGCATTGACTAACATGCGCAGCGATTGTTCCTCACATGTGTAAGCTTCTCTGCAATCATATTGTCTGTATTGTTATTGTGAGCCATTTCTCTCTCTCTCTCTTCTCTTCTCTCTCTCTCATTTTCCCTTAAACATAATTGTATTGTATTGTATTTCCTGTGTAGTTATCTGGTTAGTTAGTCTGTGTTATATTGTAGTGTGTGACTTGTACTGTATTACTCTTTTTGCAAGTATAACATTCATAATATATATATAAGGCGTTGGACCCTGAGCACGGTATCTGTGTATTTCTTATAGTGTTAAGTATTCTCAGAGCGTCGGTGACGCTCGAACAGCTTTTAAGTTAATAAGGTTACATTGGGTTGCATTTACACTCTATCACTACACTAATGTTTACAGTATAAGTACATTCCTTAAGGTATAGTTAAGGGAGTACCTTTGCGATTCTTTTTGCGCCAATTGCGTACTGTGTTCTTTAACCTTTAACGTGTTTTTAATAGGACAAATATTATAGACATTGTCAATGTGTATACACTAAATTCTTACCTGCATCACCAACATCTGCATCTCTTGGCAGTGTGGGTTGTGGCCTGGCTGTGCTACTTCTCTTTCGTACTGTAGAAATATGAAGATTGTCCTTATGAACATTATATTATGTTTATATGTTTATGCAAAATCCTTATTGTGATGTAAACATATGAGAAACCTGATGAGAAATAAACAAAACTATGCTCATGCTTTTCTGCCTGACTTTATTGGGTGTGTATACTTAAATTATGAAACAATTACACCAACCAATCCATACCCAAAGGTGCAGAATTCACAATATTATACTACTAAAAACCCAACCGTGGTAGCTTAACACAACCAGAATATTGCTCTGTATTTAACATTTGTTTGCTGTTAACAACCAAACACTACCACCAAATATATGCGCAAAATTGTAAGCATAAAATTAAAATATGCATGAAAAATCACATCAACCACACAAAGGACAACCCAGAACAACACACAATAACCATAAGTCCATTAAAAAAAAAAAAAAAATTACGCAAAACACATGACTCACACTTTATTTAAAGACACCAACAACAATTTACTTTTTTTAAAACAGAAAAGGCCCAAGGCCACCGGCTAAATTGACAATACAAAGGAGAAAAAAAATAACTATTCGTGATTAAAACTACATCACCAACACATTAGAAGAATTAAACAAATTACAATCACAATTAGCTAGAAGACATTTCAGACAACTAAGGACAAAGAACAGATGTTTTAATTATAATTAAAAAACAAAATAAACCTCACCATCCTGCCTTGGCCGATCCGAATCCCGGACATGAGTCGCACCAACCACTTCTGGCGGAATAAGAGTACGCACAGGCTCCTCCCAATCCCGATATGACACTCGGAAGGGGTGTCCACTCCCTGTTTGGTGGGCTGATTTAGCCTCTTTAGACATCTTAGCCTTGACACGGCGCTTGATGTCGTAGAATCGCTTACGACACGTGTCCTTGGTCCTCCTCACCACACCCTCACTATTAACTGCCGCAACTACCTTCCCCCACAGAACACTCTTCCTGCGTGAAGAAACCTTGGATGCATCATGGCCAAACAGCTGACGATGATGCCTCATCAGCTCCCGCACCAATGCCATATTCTCTGCGTAGCTGAATTATACATTGCGGCCCGTCTTTGTAGTGGTGCGTGGCTGCGGAGCCACAACACCATCACTGTCACTATCACTCGAGGCCGCAGCAGCAACCTTCCCCTCCTCCTCACTAACCTCCTCCACCTCACTCACCTCCTCACTCTCACTCACCTCCTCCACCACACTCACCTCCTCCCTCTCACTCACCTTCTCCACCACACTCACCTCTGACTGGGACATATTCAGGACAAACAACAAATAACACTGAGAAAAAAAAACACTAAACACACTCCTCCACTACCACTACACACCACACACCAAACACACACACACACACACACACACACACACACACACACACACACACACTCACTCACAAACAATAACAATAAACGTTTAAAAAAAACAAAGACAAAAAACTAGACAGACTTTTAAATAACTACACAACAAGTATGACAAGTCTACTTACACACACAGTACAGCACCCAACAATCGCAAAGAACCTCCTCAAAACCGCCAAAAACTCCTATCAACTCTCCAACTCCAAACACAACTTCCTATCACCTCTCCACTAGCTAAACCCACGAGGTGCGGACGGTTTGGGGCGGTTTTATAGTAATGAGCACAGACACTCCTCCATTACGAATCAAACCAATCACGGACGAGTGACAAAAACGAAACTTAGAAAAAAAACGCGGCCGGGAACGGGAAAGCACTGCCGTAACCGAAAAATTACGCAGTCGGGAAAAAAAACGGACAACATGGCCGCAAATCCACAAAATCGGCCGCATTCTACCTTGGAAAACCACGAATGACATCGACATCGAAAAATGGAAATAATCAAAACACGACAGCATAGTAAATGAGTCGTAATAAATTCAAAAAGTTGCAATTTCACACATTCGATGTCATTCGTGTTTGAACTTTAACCTCATTCAGAAAATTACGAATTTTAGTAAATATACCCCAAGGTGTTACATTTACTAAGATGGTAGTTCTATTTAAGATGGGATGTTGACCATAGCAAACAATCAGATTATACTTGTCATTTTTTTGGCCCCTTCTACAAGATAATATGTTGAATTTGATTGGTTGCTATGGGCAACGTCCCATCTTAAATAGAACTCCCATATTAGTCAATGTACACCATGGTGTGGTACACGTTCTAAAAAAATTAAAAGAAATAAAAAAAATTGCTGCGCAGGCTTGTGTGTTGTTCTGCTACTGTTTTATCCTTAAAACATCCATGATGTAGTCACTTTGCCATTAAAGCAGGCCTGTCCAAACTGCGGACCTCCAGCTGTTGAGAAACTACACATCCCAGCATGCCCTGACACAGCTTTTGCATTCTATGACACCAAAACTGTGTCAAGGCATGCTGGTATATGTAGTTTCACAACAGCTGGAGGGCCGCAGTTTGGACATGCCTGCATTAAAGTGTGCTTTGTGCCTTCCTTGTATAATAGGTAATGTGAGTAAGTTAGTAATGTTTATATTGCCTCTTAATTTCAGATGTTGCCGTTGGAGATCCCACTACTTTTGTGGGCATTCTTGCCACCATGCGGCAACACCTTCTAGGATTGATGGAGAATGTTGAGCAGCTACAAAGATGTTGTTAATTTTTATTTTAATAATTTTTTATTTACGTTTAATAAGTTACATGCACAAATTTTTTTTGTTATAAACAGTAAAAAAAATATATTTCAGGTTAAGCGGGTGTTGTGTTTATTAATGCAATAAAGGAATAGATGATTGACTAGCAGAAATTGGTTATACACAACAACAGATAATGAATACACCTTTCGGCGCTACCACTTTCTAAAAAGTCACGCAATATTCTTAATCAATAGTCCCAAAATGGATCACTTGTTTCACTGGCAATATTCCTCCTTCTAGATGTTCATTCCTCTTCAATTTCACAATTTCCTATATGGTGGTTTCTCATAACGGGGAACCTCTGAAGAAATGTATCCTTCCTGGGCAGACAGCGTCTTCAGTCGGTGATCACTATTCCTGTAGAAGATCACATGATCCAGAAGATGCTCAGGGGAATTAACCGGATGAATACAGGCGTAGAGGTCTGAGGCAACAATTTGGGACTGTTGATTAAGAATATTGCGTGACTTTTTAGAAAGTGGTAGCGCCTAAAGGTGTATTGTGTATTATCTTTTTCCGGTGATTGGGAGTCATCAAAATATATCTTGGGCTGCTTTGTTTCCACTAAGCGCTATTTTCTGTTCCGCTCACACATTCTCTGTAGCAGAAATTGGTTACCTTAAACATTTCACACATCTAACGTAAGATTTTTTTTTAAATTACTAAATTAAAACAAAAAGAAAAATGAGAGTTAAGAGGTATAAAAAAACATGTAAACACCTTTATTCACAAACTACACCTCTACACAAAAATAAAATAAAAAAACCATTAGACCAGGCACATTTACCACATCTATATTTTTATTTTAAACATTTAAATGTTGATGGCCAATTATGCCTACAAAGTATTCTTCAGGTATTCTTTGAAGACTTAATTGGTCATGACCATTATCATTCATTACACTAATTGTAATCGTAATTGAGGATGGCTTGTGTAGTTAGAACTGAAAGCTGTAATTTAACTTAAAAATCCCCCATTGTTGGCCTTCATTCCGAGTTGTTCGCTCGTTATTTTTTCCCGCTACAGAGCGATTAGTCGCAAACTGCGCATGCGCAATGTTCGCAGTGTGCCTGCACCAAGTAAATTTGCACAAAAGTTTGGTATTTTACTCACAGCCTAACAAAGTTTTTTCATCGTTCTGCTGATCGTAGTGTGATTGACAGGAAGTGGGTGTTTCTGGGCGGAAACTGGACGTTTTATGGGAGTGTGCGGAAAAACGCAGGCGTTTCGGGGAAAAACTCGAGAGTGGCTGGAGAAACGGGGGAGTGTCTGGACGAACGCTGGGTGTGTTTGTGACGTCAAACCAGGAACGAAAAGGACTGAGCTGATCGCAGTGGCAGAGTAAGTCTCGAGCTACTCAGAAACTGCAAATAAATTTCCATTTGCAATTCTGCTAATCTTTCGTTCGTAATTCTGCAAAGCTAAGATTCACTCCCAGTAGGCGCCGGCTTAGCGTGTGCAATGGTGCTAAAAGCAGCTAGCGAGCGAACAACTCGGTATGAGGGCCGTTGTGCGGATTTTAGCAAAAGCGTGTGCAATTTTAAGAGGAATGTGTAAATCTACGAGAAGTTTGTATTTTTACGATGAGGTTTGTGGTAATGCGATGGGTTCGCATTAGTGCGATGTCATTTGGCATACGCCTACTTTGTGTACTACTGCGTCCGAAATTACAAAAATACGTTGGGGGCGGTTATTCGCTATTGTGCAACGTGTTCGCAATATTGCGATTATGTTGTGCAAACAAAAAAAATAGCGAACAACTCGGAATCACCCCCAATGTGCGCACCCCTCGTGGCAGCTGTCAGCCCATAGAAGGGTGTGGCCAGTATGATGTGGGTGTTATGCACATGCTAGTCCAACCCCCATCCTCCATTCATCTTTGTAATTATAATGTAATCTGAAGGCACGGTATTCGTTACAGCGCAATGAACCCCCCCCCCCCCCACACACACACACACACACACTTATGCCATGCCCCTAAGTATCTCAGCCTGAGATCTGTGATGGCGGCCTAGTATAGGACAGGACACTTACCCGGGGTAAAGTGGAGCGAACACAGCAGCTTACAGTGATAAATCATAATCATACATTGGGGCCGATTCAATTCGCAACAGTTGAATAGCGCCGGGAATTAGCTCCCGACGCTATTCAATTCAGCTCCAGTTAAGTCGACGATGGCCCGTTCTCGCCGACTTAACAGGTAGTTTTGTCTGGAGAACGGGAATTCTCCGACTTAACTACCTGCGGCGATGTTGATTCCCGACAGAATCAGCCTCGCGCCGGCCGCGCGGCAGCACTTTTGTCAGGTTTCTTCTTTCATCCCCCGGGGATGAGAGAAGAATTCCTGACAATTGAGGGTCAGTCGTCGCTGTATTGAATAGCGCCGGGAGTAAACTCCCGGCGCTATTCAACTGTCGCTGAATAGAATTGACCCCAATGTTCTCTGCTTCCCAGACAGCAACGGGAAAGATTCCCGGGACCCTCAGTCTGTTACATAGAACATCCCATGTATTAGTAATATCTATATAACACTAATCAGGCGTTGCCTGGTACACAGTTCCTCACATAGGGGGCACTTATTATAAAGCACACTGACGGGGCACTTGGTGATCATTTACTCTCCCTACATTTTGATGTCTGTATTACTACCAGCGGTGTAGCTGGTGCATCTCACCGGCGCCCTGGGTAATGAAGAGGCGATATTAGCTGTACTAATAATCAGTGTGTGGATCATTATAGTACGCTGGCCGGCCAGTCAATTTAGTCCCGTACCCAAGGAGGTGGCATTTGGGGTACACAAAGAAGCATGTGGGGGGAATGCTGCTGTGGAGGGGGCACAGGCCCTGACAGCAACTTGTTACTAACTGCCTCATTTTTCTTTAGTGAGTGAGTGGGGGCGAGAGTGGGGCGTACTTGCCTACTTTTGAAAAGTAGTTTCAGGGAGATTACAGCTGATTACGCGACGTGCCATTGAGGGGCGTGTCATGCTCCATCTGAAGGGTGTGTCTAGGTACGCCTGTGGGGTGTCTGTTGCCACTAAGGGGTGTGTCCTGCAGTGGCAGGTGAAAACGAAAGTACTACGTACAGCATTCTGCCAGAGGGGGGGGGGGGGTGTATGGCTGGCGTGTGTAGTCAAATAATATCACTAATCTACATGATCACTGCTGGCATCGCGTCTGAGTCAGAGGCAGCACCAGTGTACTGTATGTGTGACAGGAGTAGTATGTACTGTATGTTACACATGTCAGCAGCTGGTGTGTGTGACAGGAGTAGTATGTACTGTATGTTACACATGTCAGCAGCTGGTGTGTGTGTGTGTGACAGGAGTAGTATGTACTGTATGTTACACATGTCAGCAGCAGGTGTGTGTGTGACAGGAGTAGTATGTAATGTATGTTACACATGTCAGCAGCAGGTGTGTGTGTGACAGGAGTAGTATGTACTGAATGTTACACATGTCAGCAGCTGGTATGTGTGTGTGTGTGTGTGTGTGTGTGTGTGTGTGTGTGTGTGTGTGTGTGTGTGTGTGTGACAGGAGTAGTATGTACTGTATGTTACACACGTCAGCAGCTGGTGTGTGTGTGTGACAGGAGTAGTATGTACTGTATGTTACACATGTCAGCAGCTGGTATGTGTGTGTGACAGGAGTAGTATGTAATGTATGTTACACATGTCAGCAGCTGGTGTGTGTGTGTGTGTGTGTGTGACAGGAGTAGTATGTACTGTATGTTACACACGTCAGCAGCTGGTGTGTGTGTGTGACAGGAGTAGTATGTACTGTATGTTACACATGTCAGCAGCTGGTGTGTGTGTGTGTGACAGGAGTAGTATGTACTGTATGTTACACATGTCAGCAGCTGGTGTGTGTGTGTGTGTGTGTGTGTGTGTGTGTGTGTGTGTGTGTGAGACAGGAATAGTATGTACTGTGTGTTACACATGTCAGCAGCTGGTGTGTGTGTGTGTGTGTGTGTGTGTGTGTGTGTGTGTGTGTGTGTGTGTGTGACAGGAGTAGTATGTACTGTATGTTACACACGTCAGCAGCTGGTGTGTGTGTGTGTGACAGGAGTAGTATGTACTGTATGTTACACATGTCAGCAGCTGGTGTGTGTGTGTGTGTGTGTGTGTGTGTGTGTGTGTGTGTGAGACAGGAATAGTATGTACTGTGTGTTACACATGTCAGCAGCTGGTGTTTGTGTGTGTGTGTGTGTGTGTGTGTGTGTGTGTGTGACAGGAGTAGTATGTACTGTATGTTACAATGCACACGTCAGCAGCTGGTGTGTGTGTGACAGGAGTAGTATGTACTGTATGTTACACATGTCAGCAGCTGGTGTGTGTGTGTGTGACAGGAGTAGTATGTACTGTATGTTACACATGTCAGCAGCTGGTGTGTGTGTGTGTGTGTGTGTGTGTGTGTGTGTGTGTGTGTGTGTGTGTGTGAGACAGGAATAGTATGTACTGTGTGTTACACATGTCAGCAGCTGGTGTTTGTGTGTGTGTGTGTGTGTGTGTGTGTGTGTGTGTGTGACAGGAGTAGTATGTACTGTATGTTACAATGCACACGTCAGCAGCTGGTATGTGTGTGACAGGAGTAGTATTTATTGTATGTTACTATATGTCACAATCAGAGCCGGACCTAACCAATATGATGCCCTAGGCAAGATTTTGGCTGGTGCCCCCTAGCACCACCGCTGGTTCTGCTTCTGACCCTGCACCCCTTTCCCAGCACCATCACCCCTCACCCATAGCAGTCCTTATTTTGGTGTTTGTACCCCCTATATTTTAAATAGGAACAGTTCGCACATTTGGCGCACAGCCCAGAAAGGGGTGTGTTTTTGCTGGCAAGGGGCATTGCCACACAATAGTAACCCCGATTCCAATTACGCCACACACATAGGTGTGTGCAGGGGGGCTGCCTGGTGCGCACAGGCACCCCCTAATGTCTGGCACCCCGATCTCACATGCCTGATGCAGCGATCGCCGAGCAGGTTGATTATTGTCCCCTCTGAGTTGCACCCTGTCAGGACTGTATATCTGACCGGATGCCTGGGTTAATCAAGGGTGCCACTGCCACCGGCTTTCAAACTCCCGGCTCCACCTCCATGTACAAAAACAGCGTGATGTGACGTGATTACGTCATGCTGCTCGCATACCCACCCGTCACACCCGCCACATGCCCACCTTTCTCCTTCTATGCTATGCTAACGCCAGCCACTGATGAGAAGCAGCATGCAGCCAGCGTTCCTCTTAGGAAGACAAATTCAATACTGGCAGACGGCCGGCAGCAGAATTGACACGTCACTTGTTTTTCCAGCAGCAGCAGCAGTAACTAGTCTGCGACTGTCAGTGTCAGTATAGTTACTGACTTGTAAGTAAGCTGCTGCAGCTTGCAGGGGGAAGTGAGGGGGAGCCAGACCAGGCTGAGGAGGAGCAGTGTAATTGCAGTGAGTGCCGACAGGGGTGTTTGTTTGGTGCACACCACAACATCTGACAATGGGGTACATTTACTAACATTCGTAATTTCCTAAAAAAGGTCAAAGTTCAATCACGAATGACATCGAAAGTGTAAAACTGCAACTTTTTGAATTTGTTACGATGGATTTACTAAGCTGTCGTATTCGAGTATTTCTTTTCTTCCGATGTCGATGTCATTCGTGTTTTTTTTAATTTTTTTTACGGCAGTGATTAGCAAAACACTGCCGACTTTTTTTACAATCAATCTCGGCCGGATCTGTGTGATCCGTGCTGGGGTTCATTTTTTTTTTTTTTTTTTAATTAAACAATGTAAAATCCCCCAAAAAAATGCGTGGGGTCCCCCCTCCTAAGCATAACCAGCCTCGGGCTCTTTGAGCCGATCCTGGTTGCAAAAATATGGGGAAAAAAATGACAGGGGTTCCCCCATATTTAAGCAACCAGCATCGGGCTCTGCGCCTGGTCCTGGTCCCAAAAATACGGGGGACAAAAAGAGTAGGGGTCCCCCGTATTTTTAAAACCAGCACCGGGCTCCACTAGCTGGACAGATAATGCCACAGCCGGGGGTCACTTTTATATAGTGCCCTGCGGCCGTGGCATCAAAAATCCAACTAGTCACCCCTGGCCGGGGTACCCTGGGGGAGTGGGGACCCCTTCAATCAAGGGGTCCCCCCCCAGCCACCCAAGGGCCAGGGGTGAAGCCCGAGGCTGTCCCCCCCCCCCATCCAATGGGCTGCGGATGGGGGGGCTGATAGCCTTTGTTGTAAAAGAAAAGATATTGTTTTTAGTAGCAGTACTACAAGTCCCAGCAAGCCTCCCCCGCATGCTGGTACTTGGAGAACCACAAGTACCAGCATGCGGCGGAAAAACGGGCCCGCTGGTACCTGTAGTACTACTACTAAAAAAATACCCAAAAAAAGACAAGACACACACACCGTGAAAGTATAATTTTATTACATACATACACACATACATACATACTTACCTTAAGTTCCCACGCAGGTCGGTCCTCTTCTCCAGTAGAATCCAAGGGGTACCTGTTGAAGAAATTATACTCACGAGATCCAGGGGTCCAGGCTCCTCGGGAAATCCAGGGGTAATCCACGTACTTGAAAAAAATAACAAAACGGTGTCCCGACCACGAACTGAAAGGGGACCCATGTTTGCACATGGGTCACCTTTCCACGAATGCCAGAAACCCACTTTGACTTCTGTCTAAGTGGGTTTCTTCAGCCAATCAGGGAGCGCCACGTTGTAGCACTCTCCTGATCAGCTGTGTGCTCCTGTCCTCACTGACAGGCAGCACACGGCAGTGTTACAATGTAGCGCCTATGCGCTACATTGTAACCAATGATGGGAACTTTCTGCCCTGCGGTTGACCTAAAGTGACGTCACCGCTGAGCAGAAAGTTCCCATCATTGGTTACAATGTAGCGCATAGGCGCTACATTGTAACACTGCCGTGTGCCGCCTGTCAGTGAGGACAGCAGCACACAGCTGATCAGGAGAGTGCTACAACGTGGCGCTCCCTGATTGGCTGAAGAAACCCACTTAGACAGAAGTCAAAGTGGGTTTCTGGCATTCGTGGAAAGGTGACCCATGTGCAAACATGGGTCCCCTTTCAGTTCGTGGTCGGGACACCGTTTTGTTATTTTTTTCAAGTACGTGGATTACCCCTGGATTTCCCGAGGAGCCTGGACCCCTGGATCTCGTGAGTATAATTTCTTCAACAGGTACCCCTTGGATTCTACTGGAGAAGAGGACCGACCTGCGTGGGAACTTAAGGTAAGTATGGATGTATGTGTGTATGTATGCAATAAAATGATACTTTCACGGTGTGTGTGTCTTGTCTTTTTTTGGGTATTTTTTTAGTAGTAGTACTACAGGTACCAGCGGGCCCGTTTTTCCGCCGCATGCTGGTACTTGTGGTTCTCCAAGTACCAGCATGCGGGGGAGGCTTGCTGGGACTTGTAGTACTGCTACTAAAAACAATATCTTTTCTTTTACAACAAAGGCTATCAGCCCCCCCATCCGCAGCCCATTGGATGGGGGGGGGACAGCCTCGGGCTTCACCCCTGGCCCTTGGGTGGCTGGGGGGGGGGACCCCTTGATTGAAGGGGTCCCCACTCCTCCAGGGTACCCCGGCCAGGGGTGACTAGTTGGATTTTTGATGCCACGGCCGCAGGGCACTAGATAAAAGTGACCCCCGGCTGTGGCATTATCTGTCCAGCTAGTGGAGCCCGGTGCTGGTTTTAAAAATACGGGGGACCCCTACTCTTTTTGTCCCCCATATTTTTGGAACCAGGACCAGGCGCAGAGCCCGATGCTGGTTGCTTAAATATGGGGGAACCCCTGTCATTTTTTCCCCCATATTTCTGCAACCAGGATCGGCTCAAAGAGCCCGAGGCTGGTTATGCTTAGGAGGGGGGACCCCACGCAATTTTTTTTGAAAAAAAAAACACTTTCCCACCCCTTCCAACTGATATACATGCACGGATCTCATGGATCCGTGCATGCCTATCAAATCACGAAAAAAAAAAGCAGGTCTGTTTTTTTTTAGCACTTTTTTACGAGTTGTAATTTTTCACGGCAGTGTTTTGTATTTTTTTGCTTTGCACTTCTTAGTAAATGACCGAGATTCATACTTAAACAGCCGCGTTTTGACCGATGGTGTATTCATTCGTAATTTTTTTCTTGGACTTGCAAAAAATTACGAATGACCTCATCACTGCCGTGATTTGAGTTTAGTAAATTACCGAGATGACACTTTGATGAAAAAACGGCATCTCGGTCAAAATCGGGAGCTTAGTAAATGTACCCCAATGTATCTGCTTTATTAGGATTGGTACAAGGGTGGATATTTTTTATTGCGTTGACCATCAATAGATGGTGCTAGACATGCCCAAAAGGCAGTGCTAGACACACCCCTCCGACGGTGCACCCCCTAATAAAATGTGCTGCGCACGCCAGTGGCCACACAGTACTGCACTTTATTCACATTTGATAATGCGATAGTTTCCATAATTCATATTACATCCCACAGTAGTATCACTTTACCTTATAAACGTCAATCCTCACAGTAGAGCCCCTTATTCACATTACATCACACTGAATTGCTCCTTATTCACTTTACACCACACTCTATTGCTCTTTATTCAAATTAGACGACACAGTAGTGCCCTTTTTATACGCATCGCCAGATAGTAGAGCACCTTATACACATAATGCCACAGAGTAATGCCCCTTACACATATGAGACACATTATTAAAGTCCTTATAAACTTAATGCACCTTACACATTATGACAACCTTTATTATTGCCCTTTTACACATAATGGCCCTCATTCCGAGTTGTTCGCTCGGTATTTTTCATCGCATCGCAGTGAAAATCCGCTTAGTACGCATGCGCAAAGTTCGCACTGCGACTGCGCCAAGTAACTTTACTATGAAGAAAGTATTTTTACTCACGGCTTTTTCTTCGCTCCGGCGATCGTAATGTGATTGACAGGAAATGGGTGTTACTGGGCGGAAACACGGCGTTTCAGGGGCGTGTGGCTGAAAACGCTACCGTTTCCGGAAAAAACGCAGGAGTGGCCGGAGAAACGGTGGGAGTGCCTGGGCGAACGCTGGGTGTGTTTGTGACGTCAACCAGGAACGACAAGCACTGAACTGATCGCACAGGCAGAGTAAGTCTGAAGCTACTCTGAAACTGCTAAGTAGTTAGTAATCGCAATATTGCGCATACATCGGTCGCAATTTTAAGAAGCTAAGATTCACTCCCAGTAGGCGGCGGCTTAGCGTGTGTAACTCTGCTAAATTCGCCTTGCGACCGATCAACTCGGAATGAGGGCCAATGTCCCTTACACATATGCAGCACATTATTAATGCCCTTATACACATAATGATACACCTAGTGCCCCCTACACATTTGCTGCACATTATTAGTGCCCCTATACACATAACGACACATACAGTAGTATCCTGTTACACATATGCCGCACATTATTAATGCCCTTATACACATAATGACACACATAGTGCCCCTTACACATATGTTGCACATTATTAATGCATTTTTACATGACACACATAATGCTCCTTACACATATTCCGAACACTACTGCACAACCAACCCACTCACATGCACACAGCACTCACACTGCCACTAACACTGTGACCTCTGCCTCTGCTTGGATACAGATGTGTCCTCATAAATCTTGCCTCAATGCAAACGTCGGGCACATTTTTGAAATGAAAATGCATCTTATTTGCATTGCTATGTGGCTAGGATGCACAGGCAGCTTCTGCTGATTAAAATGATATGCAGCATGCCTATATACTGTGTGAGACTGTGGCTGTATCTGCATATGAAATGCTACACACAGAATATAGGCATGATGCATATCATTTTAATCAGCAGAAGCTGCTGATGCCCCTAGGCATATCAAATGCCCTAGGCAATTGCATAGTTTGCCTATGCCTATGGCCGGCTCTGGTTACAATGCACACGTCAGCAGCTGGTGTGTGTGTGACAGGAGTAGTATGTACTGTATGTACACACATGCAGCATCCCGAGCACATAATAGCATTATGGCGGCGGCAGGGGGCTCGTATCTCCAACTTCTTTCACTGACACTCTAGCAGCGCCCGGAGCCAGAGGCATCGGAATGGGGGAAGCAGCATGACCCCCCCCCCAAACATGTCAGAGGCGCAGGCGCTGGGGAGCGCTTACCCCCAGAACACCACCAAGACTCTGACTTTAAAAACTCTTCCGCCGCAGCGTGCTGCCCCATGTCCTGTCCTAACCAGCTATTAACAGATGCATTACTGGGAGGGGGCGGGGATGTCCCGGCAGGCTCAGCATGGCCACGCCTCCTCCCAGTAATGCATCTGTAAAGAGCCGGCTAGGACAGGACATGGAGCAGTACGCTGCGGCCGCAGAGTTTTTAAAGTCGGCAGCGTTTTTAAAGTCGGACTCTACACAGTGATCTGGGGGTAAGTGCTCCCCGCACGGGGTGGGGGTGGAATAATCATGGGGGAATGCCCCCCAAAAATTTTCTATGCCCCCCACAACCACAAAACATTCTGGCTCCCCAGCCCGGAGCAAGAACTTCCTGCACCCTCAGTCTGTGCTGTGGTTTCCTGGCCCGCTGCGTCCAGTCTGCACCGACATGCACACACAGTGACAGGAGAGACACGCACCGTAGTGGGTGGGGAAGCAGCCGGATAGGAGCCTGCGACTGGCATCTGCTCGGGGTCCTCTCGTCCAGGCTCCACCCCCTTCACATACCCAACGGGGCAGGGGAATCCAGGGGATTTGCTTTTAAATGTGGGGCAGCAGGAGACTCCGTGGGGAACCGGGAGTCTCCCGCAGGATGCGGGAATGTAGGTAACTATGGAGTGGGGTGTGGGGGTCCCAAAGTATATTTTTGCACCTGGGTCCACCACTCGCTAGTTCCACCACTGCTGTATTTATTCTACCTGGTACGTCCCTGTCTTATATCCGCCCTGTTTTCCCCAGTGTATCGCACCGCTGGAGCAATGTATTGTATAATAATAATAATAATATTAGTAACATCAAGGAGAAAATAATATTTATTAGAATTATGGATTCTGCAAATTACATGTTAATACAGCAAAGCAATAAGGCATGCTTGGAGTTGTAGTTCAAACCATCTTTTATTATTTAAGTAACTACAACTCCCAGTAGGAGGCGTTAAATAGACATATCATACCAACATATGGAACAACTGATTACAGTAATAGGGTACACACCGGCTGACAGACAGATATTGCAGCCAATCACAGTGAGCCGGAGGCGGAGACATTCCACAGAGATGTATATTTATACATTTATAATGACAGTTTCTAACACACCAAGGGGACACATCCAGACACTGGTCACCTGCTACACAGGGGTTGGGGTTCCGCTGTAGCTCCACCCAATGCTACATTCTATTAGACAAGTGTCCCACGAGTCAGATGATGTCACCGGTCTCTGGTCGGATATTTTATGGTACTTTCTCCCAGCTCTATCACCCAGATATCTGTATACAACCCCCAGCTACAAATAATGCAGCATGAAGGGGCTCAGTAAACTTTACCTTGTAGGTGTGTAAGTGTCTGATAGAGTCACATAGAGCATAAAAGGACAACTTTCCTGCCTCATAATCCAGGTATACCCTCACTCTGTCACAGGGGGTATTGCCAGGGACACAGATCTGCTTACTGCCATTTAGCAAAAAATACAGTGTATTCATCCTCCACAGACACCAGGACTTGTTATTATCCCCAATGTATGACTTACGTCCTCTCCTGCCTATACTGGGGTAACACATCCCCACCCTCCAGCTCTCTGATTTACTAACATCCACCTCCCAGTAATGTCGCCCTGAGGAGAATCCCCTGGTGCTTATTACCTGAGGACACTGAAATCTCTCTGGTGTTACTGGGTGATTCTGGTATATATCTGACCTGGATGCAGTTCTCCTGTCACCTGATATCTCTATATTATCACCAGCTGTGGTTACATCCAGTAATATGTCTGTAGGCTCCGGTACATAGATCTCTGTATTTACACCTTTTATTATATCAGATAATCCTCTGTGTAATGTCCCTGAGATGAGACCCACATCCAGATCTCCTATGCAATGTCTCTCTGTGTCCTCAGTATCACACAAGTCCCCTGTGTCTGGTTCCTGTAAGACAGTCACTGGATCAGACATGTTACACAGCTCCTCAATGTGACGCATCTTCCTGGACAGCTCGTCCTTCTTTATTTCCAGCTGCTGGATCAAATAAGATACTGAAATAGAGACACGCTCTTCTTTTATGGAGATATCACTCAAGACTCTTTTCTCCAGGTCTTCCAGCTGTCTCCTGATGTCTCTAAACAGGGCAGTGACTCTCTCTGTTACACCTGCGGTTTTTTCTTTATATTCTCTCCTGCGCTCCTGCAGACTCTGGACCCTTTTCTCAGTCTCCGCTCTCTTTGTGGTCAGTTTCTGCAGAACATTTATCAGCTTTTCTTTTTTCTTCCTAGAGGCCTCACCCATCATCTCCACCTTATGGCCCCGGTGTTCTCCGGCCAAGCTGCAGGACACACAGATACAGGCAGCGTCCTCAGTGCAGTAATACTCCAGGACCTTCTTATGTACAGAGCATTTCCTGTTCCCCAGGGCAGTGGTGGGATCACATAAGACGTGTTCTGCTGACTTGCTGTGTACTCTCAGGTGTTTATCACACAGAGAAGCCTCACACAGCAGACAGGATTTAGCAGCAGGTACAGGAGAGTCCACACAGTAAGTGCAGAAGATCCCAGTCTCCTCCTGATCTGGCCAAGTAGACAGGAAACTCCCCACTATGTTACACAGCGTTATGTTCCGTATCAGTGCAGGACGCTCCTGACACTCTGCTCTGCAGTCAGGACAGGTATAAGCTCCAGACCCCTCCTGTGTATCCAGCACGCGATCAATACAGACCCGGCAGAAGTTGTGGCCACATCTCAGGGTTACAGGATCTGTATAAATGCTCAGGCAGATGGAACAGTCCAGCTCCTGTCTCAGATCAGCAGACGCCATCGCTGCAGCAGGAGAGAGAAATGAAAGAGTCTCTGACACTCAGAAACCAGTCATGTCACATTCTGCACACAGGGCGAGGCTGAGCTGTCACTCAGATTATATCTACAGGCTCAGTGTCACTGTCTCAGGATTATGTTATTGATCACAAGATATTGTACAAAGTAGAACCATCTTATAATGCTTAAAAGTGCAAGTGGTTACGTAAGTTTTTTTTTTTAAATCCCAGAGTGAACTGCTAACGAGCCTAGAATGTCCTGATTTGTAGAAAGACGCCATTTCAGGGGGAGCGAGCCACATTAATGCATAATTCATTCTAACTCACAGTCTTGATTGGAAAGTTCGAAAGAGTCCGAACTTTGAAAAGCTTAAAACTTTTAAGTTATATTAAAACTCAGACCTATGAATTATTATGGCTTTGGCCTGGAGACAGTCCTAAAAACTCCCTAACGTCAGGTACAGGTGTAACACCCCAGGGTTGGCGGGTATGTTTTAGTGGTTGAGAGAGGTATCACAGGTGTTGGGTGGCTATGTGACAGACCTCTGCCCTGAAATGTTCTTCTCCTTACCTTGTTTTGTAGTACCATGCTCAGAGAGGTAGGATAGATAGATACCAAACAGGAGTGAGTCAGCAATTCCAACAGGATGTATTTAATTGAGCCACAATGAACTCTGGATTGAGGATTGAGGATAATGATTGGTTAATTAGCACAAAATATTAAATAATCACAAGAAGAAAAGGGCATACAAAAGAGGACGATAGAGAGAAGACTATTGGCTACAGTTCACAGTCTCCGGTTGCGCCGTCTCACACTCACCCAGCTCTCTGCTTTCCGGTAGCTCCCCGCTGCTTCTACTCTGCAGCGCTGCTCTCACCACCAAGCGTGACCACGCAGTTTGCATCCATTACTCGACTCCCACTTCGCTCCTCACTCAGCGTGTCCAGCACCTCTCCACACGCCTCCTCCTTCTTCCCACAAGGCTCTTCTACTCCCACACTGCCTTGCCCAATCCATAAGCAGCATTAGGACCATGTGATCAGACCAGGGTCTGTGCTTAACCCCTGCTGTGCCAGTGTTTTACCTTCACTGCTGCGGACACTGTAAGCAAACATTAAAGGGCCACACACACTATTTGCCAGGGTGCCACACAGGCCGCTCATTTTGACCTAAATCATATTTGTGGGTGGCTATAGAAGAAAAGGGGTATAGGCAGAGCCTATGCTCATAGTGTCAGTGGTGTACAATGGAGGGTTATTCACCCAGTGAGATAACTTATAGGGACAGGTACTGTGGCCAGAGACCAATGGCCAAGATGGCGGCTGTGACACTGAGGCAGTTAATCCCTTGTGCTGCAATGCCATTTCCAAATGATCTACAGATGGGTCCACATTTATTTTGACCTTTAATAGGATTAACTAAGACTGGCCAATCGGACTTAATCCCCTGCTGTATTGTTCTCTGTATTGTATTGCAGCTGAGAACAATAGATGAAGGGTTTATGTTAATAAGCCATGTTGTGCCTAGGCGCAGAAAACTAGTCAAGATAACTGTGGACCCATCTGTATGTATGAAAGGAAGCAGACAGTTCAGTTCCTCTGAAATGTAATATGTATTTATTTATATGTTGTGAGATAGCTGCCCTGCTATTAAATGGGGTCTGTGAGCCCAGAATGTGTGAATCCTCTGACTCTCAGAGCGGACTGACTTCTGTAACATCTGCATGCTGCGAAACCCTCAAGCACCATCTGTAAGGGAAAGTGTCTTTTTCAAGACATCGAGCAATAAACATCTTGCCTGTAAGACGACTGCATCTGTATCCTGTGACCAATAGAATAGTGCAAAATGCTATTCCGTTCTCCGGCTGTTCTGGATTGAGCACAGTGTCTCCAAGCTCAAGCCCTCTGCCAGCTACCCTGCAGGGACTGGTCCATGGTGCGGGACTAGTGGGAATCAGCAGACACCAGCCAGGAGGTGTTGCAGCAGAGTGTCCACGCGTACCCAGAAGGAGGCGGTGCCAGGTGCCAATTGTAGGAGCCTGAGTAAAGGAAGCAGTTCCAAGTGCTTGATGGTGGCCGCAAGTTGCTGCCCACTGCACAGTGGGTGGAGTCAGTAACAGGCAGTTACTGATGGTAAGACGGAATCCTTTACTGTCCCAAGATCTTGTGACATCAACAAATCTGTGATCACTTGGCAGAGGGAGGTCATCCGGTCACAGGTTCATTAACTGGTAGAGAGCAGGTGCAGAGGAACTCAGTGTTAATCAGTATACAGCAGGTATATAATACTGTATCTCTGGGCACAGACAGGTATGTATGGGGTTAATACAAATGGTGTAGCACATACCTGTATATATGTATATGTAATACCCTGGAACTGCAAGGGTTAACAGATACTGCAAGAATTGACAGCTATGTATCTTTATCATGCATAGCAATGGCTGTGTCCTGTGCACTGATTGGGGGTGGTATGGAGCTCAGCCAGTTTTCACATGCACACCTCATGCAGGAGGGGGGGACAGGAAGTCAAAGCTGAGGAAAGAGGTGAAGTGTAAGCTAGGAGAATGTAGCCTCAGTGAGAGCTCCTCACAGAACATGTGGGGAGAGCTGGCAGCCACAGCACTCACCTGACAGAGGAAGAGACAGCAGTGTGAGAGCAGCAGTACTCAGAGTTCAGTGAGAGGGTGATGCCCACCTTTAGAGGTGCCCTAGAAGAGTGTGCCAGGTGTGAGTCTCAGGAGAGGACGTATCTGGGTGAGTGGTCGGAAGCCACGCGGCATGCTTAGAAGCCCTCCCATTGACAAGAGTTCTCGCTATTGAAGAGAGAGACTATAACCTGGTATGTGTAGCACTACTGGTCACAGAATGTCCTTGTATGTACTGCTGTTCACCGTATTTATGCCGCTGCAATTAAGTGATGTACTGGAGGAGGTGCCCTGATGTGTGATCGAATGTATGTAACCATTATGCTTCGTGCTGGAGGAGTGTTCAGAAGTTATCCCTGCTATATCCCTGCTTTTATTTTAAATAAACTGTTTATTCTATTTCATGAGATGTCCTGGCACCCAATTCTTTCTGCGCTGCACTGACACCTGTAGTCCACTCCCACAATGCAACTGTAATTAAACACCTGATTATTCAGGGGACCCTCTGGTACCTGTGCCTGAACCCATGACCAGCCGGGGCAGAGTAAGTGTGACGCGCTATACACAGTGACTGCAGTTTTGCATACCTAGTACCAGCGGGGTTTTACATATACATCCAGTAGGCTGCTGGCGGTGATATACAGTCTTCATGCAGGAGACGCTTAGGGGCATGTCCTCTTCCATACAGGATGGAGGAGAGAAGACGCGCGGTGAAACCACGCATGTGCAGTAGTGCACTTTATCAGGGTCAGAGGTCGTGCTTCCGAAAATCCAGAGTCTAAGAGGTAAATTTACTTGGATTTTGTCCCATTCATACACACGACGTGGGATCCTCCTACCATAGTATATTTCTTTTTTTTCAATAATGATTTTTTTATTAATTTCCAGATACAGAAAAGAAAAACCAGATAGAGAAATGTACACGAACATAGGCCATATACTAAGTACATCTTTGAGCCAATACTGTAGGTCCAATCAAATATAACAATGCTGAGTCCAAAAGCTCGGTACACTACCCATGTATACATATTCTCTTAACTATCAATCATATATAACTTTAAGAGCAGCAGAGTAGAAAGTGCAGTAGAGAGGGGAAGATATAACAAGACAGCGACACATGAGGGGAAAGAAAAAATTAAAGACAGAGGGGAAGAGTATGCTTGCAGGGGAGCACCTCACTCAACTATTGTAACATGAGGATAAATAGCTAGTTAGTTAGAGGGGGCGTCTGTATTAATGGGTAGTATCAGGTTGTGGAGACTGTAGGATTGCCGTATCAATGGGATCACTAAAAATTACGGAGTGACCCTGTCTCTCCCGGAATTCACTCCATTTAAACCATCTCATGTAGATAGAAGAGGGGGATGAAGAATACACACATCCCGTTGTTTCAAACAGAAAATGCTTATGGGTATTATTAATAACCATCTGAATGTGCGGAATGGACTGTGATTTCCACAGTTGGCCTATCGCTGCTTTAGCTGATATTAAGACATGTCCTACGATATACCTGTCGCAGCTGAGAAGAGTATGAGAAGGGTAGTGAAACAGGGCAAACAGCGGATCCCGCGGCACCGCCTCTCCCACTATCCCCTCCAAAAGAGAGAATACTTCCGTCCACAGAGGCCCCAAGACTGGGCAGTTCCAAAAAATATGTAGAATGGAGCCCTCGCCACCACATTTTCTCCAGCACAGCGTGGAAGTCGAGGGCCAGATCTGGTGAAGCCGCTGCGGAGTGAAGTATGCCCTATTGCATAATTTATAGAACATTTCTGAGTGCTGGAGACATTTAGAGATTTTAAAGCACTGTGATGAAATTGTATCCCACTCCTCTTCTCGAAGTACAGTAGAGAGATCTCTCTCCCACTTCAACTGCGCAGGTAATTTGCCTTTTTTATTCAAAAGAACAATGTACTGGTACCACCTGGATATCCCACCCCTGTGGCCCGGGGATGACAATCTAGAGAGCATACTCGCGGGAAAAGGGAGGGGATTTCTGGACCCGTTTACATGCGATTGGAGCCAATGGCGTAGCTGTAAATACTTGAAAAAGTCATGCTTTGAAATTCCAAACTGAGACTGAAGCTGGGAGAACGGGATCAAACTATTATTCAGAAAAAGATCTTTCAGTCTCACAACTCCAGCCCCAATCCAGGCGTCTAATATAAGATCAGGGATAATACAAGCAACCGTTCTGATAGAGAGGTCCGCTGCGGGTAATAATATATTTGGGTCAGACAATTGAGTGCCATATCTTCAGAGTACTTCTAATCGCGTCACCAGGACCTACCCATTTCGGGACACTATGTATAGGTAACAGAAATAGATCTGTAATATTAATTTGTCCTAAGAAGACCCTTTCAATAACTACCCATGGTTTGGGGGAATGAGCAGCAAACCAATCTCGGGCCTGGCTGAGAAGGCAGGCGGAGTGATATGCATCTAAGTTGGGGTAGGCCACCCCACCAAAACCCTTGGGTAATGACAGTACCTGCCTAGAGATCCGCGGTTTCGCTCCCTTCCAGATAAAGTTTGATAAAGTTTTATTAGCCTTAACACTAAGAGCTTTAGGGAAATGGCGGGGGATGGCCCGAAACAGATAGAGGAGTTTCGGTAGCAGTACCATCTTTGTTGCAGAGACACGCCCCAGCCAGGAGATTTCATGTAAAGACCACTCTTTAATTAATTTGTCGAAGGCGCTAAATAAAGGTGTGTAGTTACAATCATAAAGGTCTTTATCGAGCGATAGATGTATACCTAAATATTTAATGGATCTCGTGTGCCAAGCATATCTGTATCTATCCTTAAGTAAGGCCAGGATATGTGGCGGGATATGCAGCGGTAGAGCTTCCGTTTTGGAAGTATTCAATTTATAAAATTATAGTCTGGAGTACTTATCTAAAATGGCATGGAGGCCGATAAGGGAAGATTCGGGGTTTGTCAAACATAATAGGATATCATCTGCGAAGAGGTTGATTTTGTGACTCAATCCCCCTATCTCGGGTCCCAAGACTTCCGTGTCCGACCTAATGGTCTCAGCCAGGGGTTCAATAGCCAAAGCGAAGATCAGGGGAGACAAAGGGCACCCCTGCCTTGTGCCGTTCAGAATTTCAAAACCCCTGGACAGACACCCATTGACATACACCTTGGCAGAGGGGGCAGAGTATAATGCAAAGATGGAATCTAGGAATCTACCCTGGAATCCGAACTTACCCAGAACTGATCTTAGATATCCCCAATGTAACCTATCAAACGCCTTCTCTGCGTCTAACGATAGGACGAGGAGGGGCTCTCTATTAGCATTACAATACTCAATGACATTATAAACTCTCCGAGTGTTGTCCGGGGCCTGCCTGCCCGGGACGAAGCCAACTTGGTCAGCCGCTATAAGAGATGGCAATAAGGGGCAAAGACGGTTAACGATTATCTTAGCGAAAAGCTTTACGTCTGTATTCAACAAAGCTATCGGTCGGTAATTTTGAACGGATGTGGGAGATTTACCCGGCTTAGGGATAGCTACTATCCGTGCTTCAAGCATCTCTTTCGGGAACCTCCCAGCCTCCGACGCCTCGTTAAAGACTGCCAATAACACTGGAGCCAAGTCTTCTTTATAGGTTTTGTAGAAATTAGATGGAAAACCGTCTGGGCCCGGGGCTTTATCTCGTGGAAGACCGTCAATAGCTGCCTCAAGTTCAGAGATAGTCCATGGGGAGCTGAGGGACAGGCAGGCCTCGGAGTTCAGTGTCGGTAGGGAAAGGTTTTTTAAAAATGACTGAATTTCAGCCTCGATCGGTTGGGGGGTATCAGGGTCTAATTGCAAGCTGTATAGTCGGGAGTAATATTCTGCGAATGTATCTGCTATTCTATATGGATCAGAGACTCTTGAACCCGTGGGAGAATAAACAAAGTGGATTCTGGCCTTACCTCGCCTACCTCTCAATTTCCGTGCCAAGAGACGTCCCGCCCTATTTCCAAATACATAGAATCTCTGATTCAATCGAGCGAGGTTGCGTTGTACTTCCCGGAGAGCAAAGGTGTTCACCCTTTCCCTTGCGGCCAGTATAAGTTTAAAGGCGGTTCTATTATGGGGGTCAGCCTTGTGTGCTATTTTTAATTTTGCAACTTCTTTCTCGGCTTCAGTACGTTCAGCATTTTGAGAGCGTTTCAGCCGTGAAGCTGCCTGAATGGCAGCCCCCCGCATTACTGCCTTACAAGAGCACCAATTATTAAAGACTGAAGTATCTTCGGATTTGTTAGTTTCTAAATATACCTTTAAGGTTTGTTGAATGGCAAGTGAAGCCTCTTGATGACAAAGCAAGAAGTTTCCCAGTCTCCAAGGGCCCGGAGAAACTTTACGGGCCCCGAGCTTCCACACTACCTTCAGCGGGGAGTGGTCCGACCATGTCATTGGTAGTATGTCAATTTTCATAATGACTGGCAGTGACATTCTGTCAGTCAGTACGAGGTCTATTCTAGAATATGAGGAGTGGACATGTGAATAAAAGGAGTAATCTCTAACCGTAGGGTGTTTAGTTCTCCACGCATCGTAGAGTTCGAACTCTCCTAGCAATTGGCGAAGTCCGAGGGTATTTATGGGGGAAGGTCTGGGCTTAGCTACGGGACTTCTGGTAGGGAGAGATCTATCAACAGAGGGGTCTACAACTAAATTGAAGTCCCCCAACAGCATAACTGCACCTTTAGCGTGCCTCTGAATCAGGGAGAATAGTTTCCTGCAAAAGGAGATCTGACCAGAATTGGGTGCATAGCAGGAAGCCAAGGTGACTATCTTATCCCCAAGCTTTCCGATTAATACTAAGTACCATCCTTCGGGGTCTACAATCTGGGATTCTAGTGTGAATTGGCAGTCGCTAGAGATTAGTATAGCCACCCCAGCCTTTTTTACGGGGCCATTGGCCATGTAGCAGGTAGGGAAGCGATTGTCAAAGAATCTAGGGGGGTCTAATTTCCTAAAATGGGTTTCCTGGACAGCAACCACATTTGCCTTCATTTTATAGAAGGAAGATAAGGCCAGACTACGCTTTTGTGGGGAATTTAATCCCTTAACGTTCAATGATACTAGGTTAACCATAATAAGCTACCCCGGAGACTAAGCATCCGCTGAAACCAAGAAATGCGGTTAAAGGTACAATTCCCTGCATACATTTGAAATAAGAAAGGAAAAAGGGTATGGGGGGAACGAGACACAAAAGGAGACACACTGAGAAGGACAAGGAGAGAAGAGAGAAAAACATAGTATACAAAACAAGGAAGATCGACTCCGTGTAGAGACGAAGCCATAGTAAGGCGCCAAAACATACAGCGCCTCACCAAACAAATTTGGGAGGTTAGTGGCCGACCTCCCCGCAATCAAGTAATCAAACATATGTAAGCTTCATATTCAGTTGCACATGACATATAAACGGATTATCGTTAAGAATGGGATGATAATCTATTAGTAGTGATTCACAGGATCCCGGGACTGGCAAAGAGCTATACTGAAAGTACAGCAATAAAAGAATTCAGAGAGGAGCATACAGACCAGTCCAGGGGCCTGCGGAACCACAGCAACCGTTAACTAGGAAGAACATCAAAAAAAGGGGAAATAACCCCGCCATACCGTATCCTAAAGGGTGTTATACATGTAGTAACCAGGTCTTTAATTTGTGGCAAACCCTGGAATTAATACTATCATATGGAAACAGTTCTAGTCCTGCAAATGAACATTCTTGGTGGGGAAAAATACCGCAGTGGGGAGGGCCTACTCCCCAACCACCGACCAGTCCTGCTGAAGTCGGCGGTCAGGAGAGCAGGACTCCTGATCTCCAGCTATATTCCATTTGTGAAGAAGTCTCATACCGTCCTCAGCCGAAGACACCACAATGGTTGAACCTTCTCTAGAAATCAATAAACGCGTGGGTAAACCCCATCTATATACGATTCCCGCCTTCCTAAGGGCCACGGTGACAGGCTGAAAGGAACGTCTCCTGGTGAGGGTGTAGTGTGAAAGGTCTCCAAAAAGTTGAAGTGGGCTCAACGCTTTCGCTGTGTCTGAGGAAGGTCTAGCCGCTTTAAGCAGGGATTCCTTAATATGAAAGAAATGGACTCTCATTAAGACATCTCTCGACGCCCCTTCGGGAGCACTGCGAGCCTTCGGGACCCTATGGATACGGTCTAATAACAAGTCCGCAGATGTAGCGGAGGGAAGCAGCTTCTTGAATATTCCGATTGTATAGTCTTGTAGGCTGCTATTAGATACGGATTCCGGTACTCCTCTGAGCTTGAGATTATTCCTGCGTGAGCGGTCCTCCAAGTCTGCTACTTTGTCCTGCAGAGCCGCCACCTCCCCCTCCAGGGTATCATGGGAATCGATAAGAGTATTGTGGGAACCTACCACTTCGCCCATCTTTGTTTCCAAGTGTCCGGTCCTCTCGCCCAAATCCTCAACAGAGCGCTGGCAAGATTGCAGCATAGTGCGAAATTCAGACGCCACCTCATCTTTAAACTGGTGTAACAACTGCTTCATGGCGCCTACCGTTAAGGCTTCGCTGTCTTCTAGATGAGGAGAGGGGGGGGAAGCCTGTGACGTAGATGGAGCCGTCATGGGCGAGGAAGGTATAGGCGGGGGATCCGATCCGGTGGCTGAAGACCCAGGCCCCTGAGACTTATTTCGATAGGGGGAAGGCTTGAAGAAGGTAACTTGAGAGATTGATTTGGAGGCTTTATTCTTTTTTGGAGCTATCCTGTAACGCTTCGAAGGGATGAGAGAATCCCAGTAGAAAGGAGAAATCCGTCTAAGGCCGAGGGCGGTAGATATCCTCTTACACCATGTGCGTGATTACATCAGCTAAAACGACTGCGGGGAGTTACGGTGAGGATTCATCGAAGAGGTGTTTACATCCTATATATGCCGTAGCGTGCACCACTACCTGGAGTTACCGTCGTCACTTTCTCAGTAAATAGTACTCCTGTGTATCAGGTGATTGAGATGCACTATATGGACTTCCAGCAGGGGGCTCCGACGCTCGGTGCAGTGAGTGAGGCCTAGGCAATTCTTGGAAAAGGTTGGGTGGTCGTACCAGGTATAAATTGTGGAATGCACCATATAGGCCTGCGTCCAGTAAATGCACCGTTTAGTGTATCTCAGGCTGTGATTTTATATGACTGCAGGATCCCTACAATGTATGCTGACCTTGCCCCCTCCAAGATGGCCACCGCTCTCCAGTTCAAACGGGCCTCTCCCCCTTCCACAGCCGTCTGCGGTCCGCAAGCCTGAGTGGGTATACTCTAAACTACCTTTGCAGCCCACTGTCAGGCGCCCACGGCAGGATGGTGATCAAGGTGGTCGTGTAATCACCGCGCCCGGAGCTCCGCACCCGCCTCTCCCAAGATGGCCGCCGCCACCGAGTCCTCCCGAGCAGGCCGCGGCTTCTCTCAGTGTCTCAGTGTCCAGCCTGCAGATCCTGGGGCTTGTACTCACCTCCGCATGTCCCGGTGGGGCGTCCCAGACGGGGGGTATATCAAAGTTGTGACGGCAATCGACGTCCAGAGCGCGCCGGAGCTTGGTCGGCCGGTCTTCTAATTTAGGTCCCGGCTTCACCCCGGGTGGAGGCCGCAACCTGCAAGTGCAGGATTAACCTACACTCCGGCTCCGCAGCTCACCACCTTGCGTTGTGGGGGTCTTATGGATGCACCGGGGGAAGATTAAAGAGCAGGTAGGCACCTATAAAGCTGGAGATAGGGGCTTTTTTTGCAGGAGCTCAGGCACCATGCATCTGCTCCTATGTCCCGTTAGGCCACGCCCCCACCATAGTATATTTCAATGGGACAGCTCTGATTGGTCAGAGTGTGGGAGCTGGCACACTGTAACCAATCAGAACCATCCCATATTGCTAATTAGTGTAATTAAATGGTTTCATTTGCCAAGCATATGGAATACCTACATGGAATAAAGAGGACCTTTCCCAAGGATTTGTAAGTATTAAATTGGTGAACGAGGGATCTGGGGAAGTTTTTTTTAAAGTAAGCTATTTCTCCGTTCATACCCCTTTCACACTGCCACCTATGAACACGGGTGATTGGCACATGAGCGCGCATAACCCGTGTTCTGGTGCGTTCTGAAAGGTGCAAGGGTTGAAATACCCGGTATTTCAACTTTGGTCACAAGCAAGGTTGAACTCATTTTCAACCCGGCTCACTGTGCGGTATGAACGAGCCAGGTCGATGCGACCCGTTTCCCGTTCACTCTCTGTGTACAGGCGGTGCTTGGAGATCATGTGATCTACAAGCGCCGGCCCCCACGGCGTCACCGCTGACTGCAATATGCCTGGTTGCAGACAGCGGCAGCGGGGCACCTGAGGTGGGTCGCACAGCGGGAGCTCCCGTGTCAGGCTCCGGTGTGAGACCCACCTCAGGCGCTCTGTGAGGGGCATCGGTGTCCCCCTCCCCGCCGCCACCATAATGCTATTATGGACCAGGGCAACATCTGGCTTGATCACAGGGCTGGAGCTGTTATAGCTTTGGTATTGGTTGCCAGCTCCTGTCTCAGCTGTTTCCTGTCCAGGTGGTGCGTGACGTAGAGATCATACTGTGCAGTCACTACGCCCGGAGCCAGCACATGCTATGGCCCCCTCTCCTAGCACTGAAGTGTGCCTGGGAAGGGAGAATGGCCATACACATGCAGGCAAACTGAAAATAAAACAGCAGTGTCAGACTGGGGCATTAAGGACCAATGGGGGGGGGGGGGGGGGGGGTTTGATGGGAACTGATAGGAGAAATGTAGAGCAAGGGTCAGGGAGCACCAAGGGGTGAAGCAGCATAGGTGGGGGCGCAGTGTGTGTAATGAGAGAGCTGTACCTCCTATGGAAGCAGTGCCCACATTCTGCCAGTGTATGGCAATACAGAGTGGTATCCTCTACACGTGAGTAGGCGTGGACCCGGCAGAAAAAACACAACAGAAAGAAATTCTGGGGGAGTGGCCTGAAAGCCTCACTGTGCAGATGCAGTTCACACAGGAAAGTTGCCTAGCAACGGGGACACAACTGAAAGTTGGGACTTCATTTGGTAAGCCCCGCCTCCACCAGGTAGCTGCAGCATGATTGCAAACATTCCTTTTCAAGCAGAAGTCCCCCTGACCAGGTACCTAGGTGGTCATTCCGAGTTGATCGCAGCCAGCAACTTTTTGCTGCTGCTGCTGCGATCACCTAGTCCACGCCTATGGGGGAGTGTATTTTAGCTTAGCAGGGCTGCGATCGCTTGTACAGCCCTGCTAAGCTAAAAATGTTTCTAGTAAAACAAGACTAGCCCTGGACATACTTACCCTGTGCGACGATCTCTGCGATGCTGGAGCCGGCTTTGTCGTCAGACATCCTCCCTCCGTTCTCCTGGACACGCCTGCGTTTTCTTCACCACTCCCCGAAAACGGCAGGCAACGGTCCGGTGACGCCCAGGAATGCCTACTTTCTGTCAATCTTCTTGCGGTCGTCTCTGCGACCGCTTTCTTCGTTGTTCGCGACGTAACCCGGCAACCCGCCGCGCATGTGCATTCCGGACCCATTCGCACCGCAGCGACAAACCGCAGCGTGCGAACGCATCGGAATGACCCCCCTAATGCCTGTTTCTACTGCCTGTCAGCCCAGCTCAGCATGCAGCTTTCATATCACAGTGGACCGGACATAGGCCCTCATTCCGAGTTGATCGCTCGCAAGGCGAATGTAGCAGAGTTACACACGCTAAGCCGCCGCCTACTGGGAGTGAATCTTAGCTTCTTAAATGTGCGACCGATGTATGCGCAATATTGCGATCACAAACGAGTTAGCAGTTTTTGAGTAGCTTCAGACTTACTCTGCCTGTGCGATCAGTTCAGTGCTTTTCGTTCCTGGCTGACGTCATAAACACACCCAGCGTTCGCCCAGACACACCCACCGTTTCCCCGGCCACTCCTGCGTTTTTTCCGGAAACTGTAGCGTTTCCAGCCACACGCCCCTAAAACGCCGTGTTTCCGCCCAGTAACACCCATTTCCTGTCAATCACAATGCGATCGCCGGAGCGATGAAAAAGCCGTGAGTAAACTTACTTTCTTCAT
Organism: Pseudophryne corroboree; assembly: GCF_028390025.1. Classification (NCBI taxonomy): domain Eukaryota; kingdom Metazoa; phylum Chordata; class Amphibia; order Anura; family Myobatrachidae; genus Pseudophryne; species Pseudophryne corroboree. The sequence continues at coordinate 827,357,581 of NC_086449.1, read as the reverse complement.
AGCAAAGTTACTTGGCGCAGTCGCAGTGCGAACATTGCGCATGCGCACTAAGAGAATTCTCACTGCGATGCGATGAAAATCTCCGAGCGAACAACTCGGAATGAGGGCCATAGAGCTCTCGCATATGTAGGTCATCCCATTTCCCTTCCCTCCCATTCAGTGTCCTCACCTTTAAATGCTCCTGTGTGAATTCAGGTGTCATGCGATGGCCTGATGAAGATGTTTTTCGTATCTCCAACCCCCTTCACATAGCGGGGCAGGGGAATCCGGGGATTTGATTTTAAATGCGGGGTAGCGGGAGTCTCCACGGGGAACCGGGAGTCTCCCGCAGGATGTGGGAGGGTAGGTATCTATGGAGTGGGGTATGGGGGGCCCAAAGCATATATTTGCACCTGGGTCCACCACTCGCTAGTTCCGCCACTGCTGTACTTATTCTACATTGTACGTCCCTGTCTTATATCCGCCCTGTTTTCCCCAGTGTATCGCACTGCTGGAGCAATGTACTGCATAATAATAATAGTAAGATTAGTAGTATTCAGGAGAAAATAATATTTATTATAATTATGGATTCTGCAAATTACATGTTAATCCAGCAAAGCAATAAGGCATGCTTGGAGTTGTAGTTCAAACCATCTTTTATTATTTAAGTAACTACAACTCCAAGTAGGAGGAGCTAAATGGACACATCATCCCAACATGCATCACAGCCAATAGGAACAACTGAATACAGTAATAGGGTACACAGCGGCTGACAGACAGATATTACAGCCAATCACATGCATCAGTGAGTCAGAGGCGGATAAATTCCACATAGACGTATATTTATACATTTATAATGACAGTTTCTAACACACCAAGGGGACACATCCAGACACTGGTCACCTGCTACACAGGGGTTGGGGTTCCGCTGTAGCTCCACCCAATGCTACATTCTATTAGACAAGTGTCCCACGAGTCAGATGATGTCACCGGTCTCTGGTCAGATATTTTATGGTACTTTCTCCCAGCTCTCTCACCCAGATATCTGTATACAACCCACAGCTACAAATAATGCAGCATGAAGGGGCTCACTGAAATTTACCTTGTAGGTGTGTAAGTGTCTGATCGAGTCACATAGAGCATAAAAGGACAACTTTCCTGCCTCATAATCCAGGTATACCCTCACTCTGTCACAGGGGGTATTGCCAGGGAAACAGATCTGCTTACTGCCATTTAGCAAAATATACAGTGTATTCATCTTCCAAAGACACCAGGACTTGTTATTATCCCCAATGTATGACTTATGTCCCCTCCTGTCTATACTGGGGTAACACATCCCCACCCTCCAGCTCTCTGATTTACTAACATCCACCTCCCAGTAATATCTCCCTGAGGAGAATTTCCTGGTGCTTATTACCTGAGGACACTGAAATCTCTCTGGTGTTACTGGGTGATTCTGGTTTATATCTGACCTGGAAGCAGTTTTCCTGTCACCTGATATCTGTATATAATTACCAGCTGTGGTTACATCCAGTAATATGTCTGTAGGCTCCGGCACATAGATCTCTGTATTTACACCTTGTATTATATAAGATAATCCTCTGTGTAATGTCCTTGAGATGAGACCCACATCCAGATCTCCTATGCAATGTCTCTCTGTGTCCTCAGTATCACACAAGTCCCCTGTGTCTGGTCCCTGTAAGACAGTCACTGGATCAGACATGTTACACAGCTCCTCAATGTGATGCATCTTCCTGGACAGCTCGTCCTTCTTTATTTCCAGCTGCTGGATCAAATAAGATACTGAAATAGAGACACGCTCTTCTTTTATGGAGATCTCACTCAGGACTCTTTTCTCCAGGACTTCCAGCTGCCTCCTGATGTCTCTAAACAGGGCAGTGACTCTCTCTGTTACACCTGCGGTTTTTCCTTGATCTTCTTTCCTGCGCTCCTGCAGACTCTGGACCCTTTTCTCAGTCTCCGCTCTCTTTGTGGTCAGTTTCTGCAGAACATTTATCAGCTTTTCTTTTTTCTTCCTAGAGGCCTCACCCAACATCTCCACCTTATGGCCCCGGTGTTCTCCGGCCAAGCTGCAGGATACACAGATACAGGCAGCGTCCTCAGTGCAGTAATATTTGTAGAGTTCCTTATGGACTGAGCACTTTCTGTACCCCCAGGCAGTGGTGGGATCACATAAGACGTGTTCTGCTGACTTGCTGTGTACTCTCAGGTGTTTATCACACAGAGAAGCCTCACACAGCAGACAGGATTTAGCAGCAGGTACAGGAGAGTCCACACAGTAAGTGCAGAAGATCCCAGTCTCCTCCTGATCTGGCCGAGTAGACAGGAAACTTCCCACTATGGTACACGCCATTATGTTCCTCTGCATTCAGGACAGGTATAAACTCCAGCCCAGGGACGGATCTAGACTTTTCTTTAGGGGGGGCGGTTTACTGTTTAATCTTGACTCCTCCCTCTACAGTCCCAACTCCTCCCATCTGCAATCCTAACTCCTCCTCTCTCAATTCTGACTGAACTTTTTGAGTGAGACTGAGATAGAGCTTTGTGATCGTTCTATGTACATGTGACTGTGCTATGGGGTAATTGTATTTATTAGCCCTAGTACCGACACGCCAGCAAGTGAGGGGCAAATGCTCTGTAACCCTTGCTCTCCTGTGTCCTCTGTGCTGCTGTGGTATAAGCTGCAGCACATCGTTCTGCCTCAGGCTCTCCCAGTAGAGCTCTCTTCTGCTCAAAAGTGGGCGTGGCTATGACTGTGTTAGGGGGGGGGGGGCGGTCGCCCCCTTCGCCCCCCGCTAGATCCGGCCCTGCTCCAGCCCCCTCCTGTGTATCCAGCACACGATCAATACAGACTCGGCAGAAGTTGTGGCCACATCTCAGGGTTACAGGATCTGTATAAATGCTCAGGCAGATGGAACAGTCCAGCTCCTGTCTCAGATAAGCAGACGTCATCACTGACAGCAGGAGAGAGAAATGAAAGTGAACTCTGGCACAGAGAAACCAGTGGGGTCACTGCACTCAGGGTAAGGCTGAGTTGTATCTGAGATTATACTTACAGGCTAAGGCAGTGACGTGCGGTGAGGTCAATGGCTGGGGAGGCACTGGCTTCTCCAGTACATCCCCAGTTGCACAAGAACACAAACCTAAGCACACTTTTTAGGAAAAGCAGATACATTAGAGTATATGGGGGGTGGGTTGGTACTGAAGCCAGTACGGCAGGTAGAGCCCCCTCTTACACAGTATGGCAGGTAGTGCCCCCTCTTACACACTATGGCAGGTAGTGCCCCCTCTTACACAGTACGGAAGGTAGTGCCCCCTCTTACACAGTACGGCAGGTAGTGCCCCTTCTTACACAGTACGGCAGGTAGAGACCCCTCTTACACAGTACGGCAGGTAGAGACCCCTCTTACACAGTACGGCAGGTAGAGCCCCCTCTTACACAGTATGGCAGGTAGTGCCCCCTCTTACACACTATGGCAGGTAGTGCCCCCTCTTACACAGTACGGCAGGTAGAGACCCCTCTTACACAGTACGGCAGGTAGTGCCCCCTCTTACACAGTACGGCAGGTAGAGACCCCTCTTACACAGTACGTCAGGTAGAGACCCCTCTTACACAGTACGGCAGGTAGAGACCCCTCTTACACAGTACGGCAGGTAGAGACTCCTCTTACACAGTACGGCAGGTAGTGCCCCCTCTTACACAGTACGGCAGGTAGAGACCCCTCTTACACAGTACGGCAGGTAGAGACCCCTCTTACACAGTATGGCAGGTAGTGCCCCCTCTTACACAGTTCAGCAGGTAGAGACCTCTCTTACACATTACAATAGGTAGAGCCCCCTTTTACTCATTACGGCAGGAGATGGGAGGGGAGTCATCACCACAACATGTGGCCATTACACACCCCTACACTCTGTGTGGCCCTTGTGACCCAAAACCCATGGCCCTCACCCACACTCCTGCATTGCGGCCCTTGTGACCCCCAACCTATGCCCATCACACACACTCCACTCAGTGTGGACATTGTGACCCCCGACATGTGGCCCTCTCACAGTACCTGCGCATGCACCTCTCTCCCCGTCGCTCCTTAACAGCCGCCGGGATCTGCGCTCCTCCAGAGCCCTTGGCCTCGATAACAGGTGGACCCGTGCTCACCTCACGCTCCCAGTCCAGTCATCGGATGCGCCTCTCCGTCTGCTCTCCTGCCGGCTCCAAATCACTTACCCTCCAGCAGCTGATCGGGCTGGCTGTCGTCCGCCTTCAGCTCTCACTCTGTGCTTTCCTCTCCTTTCTGCGATCCATGCCTTGGAGAGTAGTCAGCAGTGTCGCGCTGTCCCACATACTTCCACCGCAGCCTGCATTGATTGGACAGCACTGGATCCGCTGTCCAATCAAATGTGCCTCGCTAGCAGGGGCATGCTTTCCCTGCCAGCGAGGCACTTGTATAAGTGCCGCTTTTACTAGTTTTTTTAATGGGCTTTTACAGCCCAGTACTTGGCCCCGCCCCCAGCTTTATCCCCGTTCCCACTGTTTATGGGAGGCACTTGCTATCAGTGCCTCCCAAACTAGTTTAATAAACTAAAATGAACAGAATAATATAAAGAGGATACATATGCACAGAATATGTGTCATAAGTATCCTCTTTGTATTATTTTAATTACTAATGACAGGGGAGGCACTGCCTCCCCTGCCTCCCCTGACTGCACGTCCCTGGGCTAAGGTGGTCATTCCGATTTGTTCGCTAGCTGCATTCGTTCGCTGTGCAGCGATGAGGCAAAAAATCGGCACTTCTGCGCATACGTATGCGGCGCAATACGCACGTGCGACGTACTATTACAACGATTGATGTAGTTTCACACAGGGTCTAGCAAAGCATTTCAGTCGCACTGCTGGCCGCAGAGTGATTGACATGAAGTGGGCGTTTCTGAGTGGCAACTGACCATTTTCAGGGAGTGTTCGGAAAAACGCAGGTGTGCCAGGGAAAACGCAGGCGTGGCCGGGCGAATGCTGGGCGTTTGTGTGATGTCAAATCAGGAACTGAACAGTCTGAAGTGATCGCAAGCGCTGAGTAGGCTTTGAGCTACTCAGAAACTACACAAATTTTTTTTGCAGGCGCTCTGTGATACAACCGCTCGCACTTCTGCTAAGCTAAAATACACTCCCGGTGGGCGGCGGCATAGCGTTTGCCCGGCTGATAAAAACTGCTAGCGAGCGAACAACTCGGAATGACCCCCTAAGTGTCTTGATTATGTTATTGATCACAAGATTTTGTACAACATAGAACGTCTTTTAATGCTTAATAAGGGGTGTGGTACGTTAGATAGACTAGACTTAGGTCGACAGTGTCTAGGTCGACCACTACTGGTTTACAGTAGGTAGGTCAACATGGTTTCTAGGTCGATAGGGGCTCTAGGCCGGCATGTACTAGGTCAACATGAAAAAAGGTCGACAT